>NC_045445.1:46564728-46640161 GCF_002776525.5 Piliocolobus tephrosceles | reverse complement strand
AAAAAAAAAAAAAAAAAAAAACAAATACAGTAGCTGAGACCTGTAAAGGTGGAGACCAGGTAAACAAGATGACTCTTCCCTTCATGTTTTTTTCCTCCTCATTTGATAGAGTAGGACTTTACAAAGTAATTATTCTCTCCTCATTACACCCCCGAGACACCCTGCCCACTGACATCCCTTGCTGTTGCCTCCTTCTTTCTCCTCACCCCAGCTAACCTGACTCCCTTACCTCTTGTCTAATTTCAGTATCATTTGCTCATTGTCTTGTTTCATACCTCTTTCAAAAATGCCAGGCTCCTCTCTGCTCCAAATCTCTTCCTTTTTTTCCTGCTTTTATTTCAGTTCAAACCACATTAAGGTTGTAAAGCACTTTGGAAAGTAGTGAATGTTTTCAGGATAGTAAATAGAGTTTTATGATATTTTGCTGTCATTGAGCTTGGAGTCTTTGAAAACCAATGGCAATTCACAGCTCTGGCATACCTGTGTCTCTGCAGAGCTATTAACTAGCTGTAGATGAGGTCTGTGGCCACGACCCAAAATGTGCATTTCTCAGATGATGCAAAGTCACTCCAGGTAGAGTAGTATTAGCTTGATTAGCATTTCCCAAATTGGCTTTCATGATACCCTGAGTGTGAGAGATTAATAGGTACCATGGGGAAAAAGAGGTTTCTGGATACCAATGAGTTTGATGAATGCTGGGTTAGATAAGCTAAACTTTACTGCAGAGCCTTTAATATTATAATGGGGATCATGAATATCCAAGAGGACATTTTGAGCCTTGCCAAAGTGTGGTCTGAAGATGGCAACATAGGCATCACCTGGGAGCTTGCTAAAAATGCAGAATCTCAGGCCTCTACCTCAGAGGTTCCAAGTCAAAATTGGCATGGTAACAACATCCTTAGGTGATTTGTATACACATTAAATACCGAGAAGCACTGATTTAGAGTACATCACATTTCTCAAATGTTTTTGCCCATGAATCCCTCTTATGAAGCCTCCTATGGGACTAGTGTTCCCTGGAACATACTTTGGGGAAATACCACAGCTCGAAACCCTTTCACAGGAGTTTTCATTGTTTGGAGACTATAGAAAGACACTAGCAGCTGGGCATGGTGGCTTACTCCTGTAATCCCAGCACTTTGGGAGACCAAGGCAGGAGGATGGCTTGAACCCAGGAGTTTGAGACCAGCCTGGGAAACATAATGAGACTCCCATCTCTACAACAATAACAAAAAATTAGCCTGGTGTAGTGGTGCATGCTTGTAGTCCCAGCTGCTGGGAAGGCTGAGGCAGGAGGGTTGCTTGAGCCAGGAAGGTCAAGGCTACAGAGAGCCGTGATTGCATCAATGCACTCCAGCCTGGGTGACAAAGTGAGACCCTGTCAAAAAAAAAAAAGACACTAGCCTAAGCAACATTTAGAAATTGGGGGACTGATTCATTATATGTTACCCAGAGACTCATTTTACAGAAGTTTCAAGTCTTCTGAATCTTGTATTACCAGAAAGTCTTCCCATACCCTCTTGCTCCCAATTAACTCATTTCCTAGGGCATTTTAAAGCAGGATCACGTCTGTGCTTCTTGGTCTGTTCTCTGGTCTGGATTAACCTGTTTGTTTCTTAAACCCAGAAGCTTCTCCAGAGTGCTAAAGCTCAAGATTTGAGCAGCCAAAGAATATTGCATGATCTCCTGCTGTAAAACATTAGAAAGGCAGTTTTATAGAAACTGGGCAACTTTTCAGTCCGGTGTGTTCTGTTCGGTTAAGCTGCAATTGTTTTTCTTTTAGGCCTTTAAGCTATTATGCCAAACATCAAAATAACGTTAGCTATTTTGTATTCAGGTCTTGCGACTCATTTGGGGGCATTGTTAATATTTTATAAGAAAATTCTCATTTTTTCCATTCACATTTATGATTTTGAAGTGTATTGCTGCATTGAATTCATAAATATGATTTTTATTAAGTCTCAGGGCCCCATTTTTTTTTTTTTTTTTTGCCCTCAGAGAAACACATCCCCATTTACATGTTAAAAGTTAAATGGAAAATAGGCTTTGATATGTGAAAATTTGATTTGCAAGAAATCTGTCCAGGATGCATCCATTCTGTACGGTAAGGTGCTCCTGTGACCAAGCTCTGCCATGCACAAGCTCAAGAAAGCTCTCAGCAAGGTTTCTTGGAGATTGTCACCACGCACCTTCTCAGTGGCCACTCTCTGTGGTTGGCCAGGATCATCTGTTCAGAGTGCAGGCAGAAGAGGGAGATGAGCCAGCAGGAGGGTACCTAGAGATATGTGAAAGTGAGGAAGACTACACCATTAGGCCCCTAGGGCTGGAAGGTCTATCAGTCCCAGAGGTTGCCTGCTATGCATTTATGCATTTGGAACAGTGATTCTTACCTCTCCTACATTCCCATCGGAGCAGAAGCAACAAAGTATAGGGGGAAGAGACTATGTAAATACTTTCCTCCAGCTGGATATGGTGAGCCAAGTCTTCACCTTAATTTCCTACCTGTTCAATGATGCTGGAAATGATACCATTCAGAGTCCCAATCAGCTTGAAGCTAAATGCAAACCCGCCTAGAAGAGGCAACCATTGATGCCAGTGGTTTCTAACCTTTCTAAGTATCAAAACCCATTTGTAATGTTAAGCATTTGGGATACTTCCCACAATAATGATTTTACTTGATTTTTTTCTGTCTACTGACAATCCACAATTGATGTGTTCAAAAATTTTCCTTATACAAAATCCACAGGCTTTTCAGGGGACTGAAGGTGCACAGATTATTCTCTATAACTCATGCTTGGGTGTAGATTAGTAAGAGCTATAATTTCTTGAGCAGTTATTAAGTGCTGGGTACTGGGCTTAGCACTTTACATACATTATCTCAATCCTCCCAATACTTTATTATTTCCATTTTACAGATAAGGAAATTGAGGCTCAGAAAAGTCGATGATGTGCCTACCCAAAGAAAGTCACAGAGCTAATAGGTAGTGGAAACTAGAAGCAAGCCCAGATCTGTGGAACTCCCAATTGTACTCTTTATTCCTTAGGCTGGGGACTGGCTGTGATGGCAGAGAGCACTGCAGAGGCCCTGAATTCTGAGGGGGCAAATTGGCTCCTAGAGAGACAAAAAGGAAGGACGAGGGGGTTGAGGATCAACAGGCATGCACATTTGCCTCATAATTTCACCTAGGACTAGCCCAGCAAGCAAGTGTCATTAAGGTGGGCCTCATAGCCCACTTGGAAATCTAATGACACAGCCTACTGCTGAATCGCTACACACACAACCATTTGCATACATTGTCACAGACCAACTCTTTCAGCAACACTGGCCTTCTTCACAGTCCTTGGTCTCCCCAGACACATTCCATCTCTAGACCTTTGCACGTGCTACTCCTTGTGCCTGACAGGCTCTTACCCCAGAGGTCAACATGGCTGGCTCCCTCTCTTCTTCAGCTCTTTGCTCAGTCATCACTTTTTCAATGGGGCCTTTCCTGACCAACTTTTTAAATATTGCAGCCAATTATCTCCAAACCTGTACCCTCTTTTCTTGCTGTATCTTTTCCAAAGCACTTATTCTCTGAAATGTCTCATAATTTTGCCCATTTATTTGTTTACTGTCTGTGTCTTCTCACTAGAATGCAAGCTCCATTAGAACGGGAATGTTTTTTAAAATCTATTTTGTTTACTGAGTATCCCTAGTGTATAGAACTGTTTGGCACATCATAGGATCCCGGTAAATATTTTCATGACAAGTGACTGAATATGCAGATAGCTGTAGATACAGCTTCCTACTCCTGCCATATCTATAGAGACACATGGGGCCTTTGAGATAACATAGAAGATGAGCAGATAAGAGGAATGTGTGACTTCATGGGTAGGAAGACAAAAGGTGGGCTTACTGTATGCAACAAAATGTTCCTGGTTCTCAATCCGGCCAAAGCCACGGACCTATAATCTGGATTGCTCTTCACAGCAACTTTACTCTTAGTAAACACGTAATGACCACAAACTAACATGAATGCAGTGATATTTTAAAATAGAAATGCATTTTTTAAACATTATGACATCTGCCTAAAGTTTGGTAAACAGTGATACATACATATGTGAAATATTTCAGGCTAGCACTTAAATGCCCGTCTCTGGCATCTGTCAGCTAGGAGTTTGATTTCCAGTGTTGCCTCTTCCATGTGTGATCTTTAGCAAGTTTCTTAAACCTTTGCCTCAGTGTCCTTGTCTGCAAAAGGGGGCTAATGATAGTACCAAGCTGACAGAGTTGTTGTGAATATTCAGTGAGATACTTCATGCAGAACTCATGTAAAGTGGCTGACCTGTAAATGCTCCCCAAACGGAAGCTGTTATCATCATCATCATCATTATCGTGGGTTATTATTTGAGATCACAGACAATGCTTCCAGGTGTATGGATTTGCATCCCTCTTGCAGTACTGTGTACTCTGCAAGAGTCCCTGGGGTCCTGTGCCTATACTTCTGGGAGCTAGTGCCACAGACATTAAGTGTTCCTGGGAGTCAAAGAAGATGGGTTGGAGCCTGGGTGAATAGGGGCCTGGGCATAGTGAGAATGGGAAGGTAGACAAGAGTTGAGAGTGGCCATAGGCAGCATCTTGGAATGATGTCTCCACGTACATATTCAGAGAGGAAGCCAGCAGCTGCATGGGAGGCCTTCTAACACTTTTGAAATCCCAATTTAGCTAAAGGTTAGTCAGGGAGACAGATAAAGATAGTTATTACCTAATGGCTTTAAAGTTTCTAGTGTTTTATCACCTCTGAGTGTTAGCTTTTTAAGCATGGTAAAGCCACTGTGATCACCACTGTGTCTGACCGTGCATTCTAGAAAGCGCTCTGAGTTCTAGGTGGTAACCTGTTAGTGGGGGATTTGAGTCTGGGTAACTTGAACAGCTTCTCTGAAGTATTTCCGTGCACAGAGAGCTCCGCAGCTCTCCCCTACCCTCAGTGAAGACTCAACAAAGCTGTTCTGTGGGGCTGCAGCTGAAAGAGCCACAGCCACCTGAGGTCCTGGGGAGAGCTGAGCTGGGCAGCAGCAGTGGGTCACCAGTGGGCAAGAATGATCTCCTCTCTGGCACTTCATTGCTGTGCCCTGCAGGGCAGGAAACACAGGGTGGATTTACCAGGGAGTTCAGCGAGCCCTGGTGGTTTGAGAGATCAAACAAGAATGAGGTCAAGGATGGAGCTCAGTGTGGGAGTGGGAGGAGGAGTGGCCACCCCCTGAGGCTACACATTATTAGACAGGAACCAGTCCACCCGCAGAGAGAGCACACAAGCTGTGCCCATAGGCTGATTGATTTGATGAGGGAGTTGAGTACGTTCTGTGATTTTTGCTCAAAATGGGCAACAGAGCCAATTAAACTTCACCTTCCCAGGGAAGAAACTGGGAACCCCAGCTTTTGGTTTTATTTTAGGAAGCTGATCTTTCTGGAAAAATAAAAAATTCTAGTGGCACTTGGCAATACGCCACAAAGAGGCTGCTTCTTCCTGACCTTCAGGTGGAAAACCCAAATTCTTGTTCAAGTAAGGAGTTTTCATGCTCAAACCATGGACCTTAAAGAAATAGCTGTCAGACCTGTGCACATTGGCTGGGGCCCCCTCCCCATTTCTCCTGGAAGCCTCGACTCCATTCTCATTGCCCTGCAGCAGATCATTTGTAACTGTCCAGTACCTTTCCAGACCTGTTGGGGAGTTCTGCTCAGAGGCCTCATTTGCACAGACAAATGCAGACTGGCATCTGTCAGCTTAGCACCTCAAGCCAATGATCTGGAGTGGTGATGGGCAGCCTTCTGGGCAAATATCCTGGATATTGGATTCAAAAATGACAGTGTCAAACTGGGGCTAGTTTGCATAGGCTTATCAGGTTAATTACTACAATGTCTCCAAGAACTTAAAAATCCTTAAATTCTTCCACAACCAGAATGATCAGTCTGTTGCTATGAAACTTGGAGTGTAAATTACCATGAATACCAGTAATCTGTTCACTAGGAGGTTAATTTGCAATTTGTTGGCAAATCACATGTGGGTCTTGTCGCAAGAGTGTGGGTGGTGTTTTCGTGCTAACGTGTGGCCCTGCCTGTGTTTCTGGATGTGTGTGTGTGTGTGCGCATGCACGTGCATGTGGCATTGGGATTGGCACTCTATGGGAACTCATGTTCTGGGTTTTCTCACTGCTCCCTGATCTTACCTGGCTCCTCTGGCATACCCTGGGTCCTTGGTCGCATTCTCATACTTGGAGGCTGCTATCAGAACACTTCTCGGCTCAGTGCCAGCCAGTTTAAGAGACATTAGCTCTTTCTGAAATAGGACTGCAAAAGTGTCCACTAATGCCTTAAAATCATCCGGCTTTTCAAAAAGATGCGCTTTCCCGTTAATGGCTCTCAAGTTGTTTTTGCACGCAGGCAGGCTGCTCCTGGCAAAGGAACTCAGATTGCCTAAAGGAAACATGACAGGGAAGGTGCCATGACATAGGAGATGGTGACCAGGACCACATTAGGTAGCAGTGGAAGGTGAAAGACTGCTAAGCAGGGCTGAGGGGCTTCCATGGCTACCGTGTGTTGTTAACAGAGGTGGCAGGATTGCTGATACAAATTTCACCCAGCTGTTTTAGCCTGGTCTTCCACACAGGACTGGTACTTATAATGACTTGAAGAAAATCCTCTCCTAATTTATGGGGCAGACTGTGGGGTGTGACTGGAGGAGCACTGGAACCTCACTCACCCAGAAATAGCTCCCCAACTAGCATCCCAATGCTGGAAATCCCCTTCAGATAGAGGCATTGGAAATCCAGATATGTTGGGAAGGAAGACCTAGTGAGAGAGTAGGGCTCAAGGGAATGGGGACATAAAATATCATTTTGATGCTCAGGAGGATCCCCAGGAAATTCTCAGTGTTTTGGGGACACCCTGCAAAGCCTGGGGAATGAGGAGCACATGGATCCATCACAGTGAGAGGCTGTCCAAAGGAGAAGGGGCATGCTAAAGTGGGAAAAAGCTCTGTAAATGTTTTCACGTCCACCTATTCTACAGGAGAAATTTAGAATAGATGCAGGAGGAGTGCAGAGAATCTATGACGTTAGTTTGAAGAACTTGGGGTGCCAGACAGAAGCAGAATTAGGAGGTTTGCTGGGAGCCAGAGAGCCCCCCACCAAAATGTGGCTGCTAGGGTGTCATCTTGAACCCTTTTCTTCCCCACACATCCCTCCCCCCAGTTCATTCAAAGAGCACTTACTGAGTACCTATTCCTGTGCCCGGGATACAGTGAACAAGAGATATGTCCCAGAAAAAAAAAAAAAAAAAGCCATATGTCCCACCCTGCCCTCACATTCTAGTGGAAGGTAGCCTTTAAAATTAACTCTGCCTAAGGAGGCAGATGAGGTTCAGAGAGGGTTTCCCAGATAAGGTGACTCTTGAGCTAAGTCCAGAGGGATAAGTAGGAGGTTGCCAGGTAAACAAGGTGGCAGAGGGCATTCTGGGTAAAGAAACAACAAGTGTGAAAGTATGGAAGTATTAAAACCTGGTGTGGTCCCCATGAGAAAGGCAAGACTACCTTCTCTCTAGAGTAGGAAATGCCATCCTCCTAATAAAATGTCACCCAGAACCTCCATGATTGGCTCTAGAAGGAGTCTTTCAGTGGGAAAAAGCAGCCATAATATTCCTGTTTACCCATAATAGTGACTCATCATGGGAGTCCATTAATAATCCACAGTATCGTTTAGATCCGGCTGAAACTTTCAGACAAAACTATATGTTAGAGGCTAAGGGATCACAAAAGGGAAATCAACGTGGCATTTAATAATAATAATGAAAATAGCTAACGTTTGTTAAGCACTTCCTCTGAGCAAGGCATGATTCTAAATATACATGTATGTGTATATATACTCATTTAACCCTTATAATAACCATAAAGTAGGCATAGTGCTGTTATTGTTACTATGCCTGTTTTACAGATGAGGACCAGGAAGCCAGACTAGACAATTGGTCTTAGAAAGTGTAGTTCAGTTATCTTCTGCTGCTGAGGTCCTCTGGGAACCCATTCCTCCCTCTCAACTCTGGGCCTGCCTCCACAAGCCAAAGACTGTCTGTAACCTCAGCCACCTATAACTGCCCTCCAAAACACCAATACTCTGGGAGGGGCAGGCCAAGAGTGGGGTGCCCAGCTTTTCCTCTCACCATGTTAAAAGAGGCAGTGGAAGGGAACGGCAGGGAGGGATTATGTATTCACTAGTGGAAGATCAAATATATGCCAAAGAAATGTCCCATTTTCCTCTTTATTATTCTTTTAATAAAAATGGCAACACAACAGTACAAATAAAATATTAAATGCCAGCTGACACTTGGCCCCATGATGAGGGCGTGGAAAGAGCGGTGAGGACTGGGGTGACCTGGAGGGCCCATCCCTCATCCATAAGGGCTACTGCTACTTAGCGTCAGCTATTTATTATTGGGTGGGACCTTCAGGTCCAGGGTTGCCAGGTAGGATTTTTCAAGAGAAGACAAAAATCCAGATTCTTATATAAAATCTGAGGATTTTAAAGTGTTAACAATGAATTAAAGTGCTTTGAAAACACTGTGTAGGCCAAACAAAACACCCTTGCTTCCTAGCTGGGCGGCCTTTGGGCAAGTAACTTAACCTCTTGAGCCTAGGTTTCCTAATATGTGAAATAAATATAATAGCAATGCCTACTTCAGGCTGGGCACCATGGCTCATGCCTGTAATCCCAGCAGTTTGGGAGGCCAAGGTGGGCGACTCACCTGAGGTCAGGAGTTCAAGACCAGCCTGGCCAACATGGTGAAACCCCATCTCTACTAAAAAATACAAAAATTAGCTGGGTGTGGTGGCGGGCACCTATAATCTCAGCTACTCAGGAGGCTGAGGCAGGAGATTGCTGGAAAGAATCACTTGAACCCGGGAAGCGAATGTTGCAGCGAGCCAAGACTGTGTCATTGCACTCCAGCCTGGGCGACAGAGTAAGACTCTGTCAAAAAAAAACAAAAAAGCAATGCCTACTTCAGAGACTAATTATGAGAATTAAATGAGGTACTATAACTGAAATGCCTGTCACATAGTAAGTGATTAATACATGATAGCTATTAGGATGATTATTATTCCTAAAAGTTTATCTCTTACCTGAGGAGCACCTCTTTCTAGTTGATTGACAGCGAAGTGTGTATCCTTCATCTCTAGTTAGACCCCATGGCTTCCTTAATTAGGGCAATTTAGCTCCACCCTTGCAGGCAGAAAATATTAAAGATACACTTACACAGCAATTGGCAAGCATATGCATATGGGGAGAGAGATGCGTTTCTTTCTTTCTTTATACACCTTCCCACAGCAACCTCAGTGATGTCTAATTTATTAAGCCAGTCCACGGCATGAGGGAAGGACAGCAAAGGCCTGCAGAATGACGGAAACTAAGGCATGGAAGCTAGGGCCGTAGTTCACATCCACTCTACCTTCAGTTCCTATTGGGGAGGCCCAAGGTTTTTAAAGAAAACTCTTGGCCTCTAAAGCAATTCTCTTGTCTCCTATTTTTATATCTTCTTTTCAGGCAGTGGTGCTCACCCTTGGCTGCACCTTAGAATCACCTGGACAGCTTATAAAAAGTACTGACATAGGGGCCTGACCCTTAGAGGTTTTATGACTGCTTACACAATAGTAAGCAGAATTTATATGTGTGTGCGCATATGTACACTTTTCTGGGGACTCAGTTGGGGCCTCAAAGGGGCAGTGCAGAAGATGAATGACATAAGCATGTGGGGTGCCATGGGAATGAGCTGTGCTTCTAGGCAAGCTTGGACATCACACAGTAGCTATCCACACAAAAAAGCCTTCTCACCTCTCCAAGCCTCAGTTTCCTCACTCATTCCACAGGGATTAGGAGTCACTCCTGCCTCATATCCTCTGGTGATTTTGAGGATGTGGTGAACTTACTGCATCAAGTATAAAAAGTGCCTTCAAAAACCCAGCCCCCCTCTCCACAGGCAAGGGCACATTATTACAAGGTTAAGGAGGCCGTGGGTGGGGAGGCAAAAGAGGCAGCAGGGAACAGCACTACACATTGAGAAAAGGCCACGCACGTTAACAAAGCAGCTCACAAATGAGAGCAAATTAATACTGGGCCCAGCAAGAACAGAACATTTGCACCGCAGGGGCAAAGCACCCATTGGAGCAGCTAGGCCTCGGCAGGGAGAAGGATGTGGAATAGCAGAGGGAGGAAAGAGAGGGGCCAAGTGAGGGGGGTTTTCAGTGCTAGGGAGGCTTGCTCCGGCTACGAGCAGAAAGGAAGAGGTTAGCTATGAAGGAGGGAAAAAGAATAGCAGGTGGGCCTGGGGGTCAGTCAGGAACACCTGACAGCCCTTGGATGAGGAAATCAGTGGTGGCGGGGGTAATAGCAAGAAGGAATATCCCTGCAACTTCAACATATTTGGCCTCATCCCCTGGCAACTGGATCCAGGACACAGGGCAGAGGGTCACCAGGGCAGCTGCACTAACTATGGAGCCAGTCCCCTCCCGATCCTCCACCCCTGCTGCCTTCTTTTCCTTCATTCTGTGAAACAACCAGGGTCCACCTGACTCAGAGGCAGGAAGTCAGGCACCAATTCAAAAAAACCCTTGGGAAAAAAAAAATGACAACAACAACTAAAAAATCCCCACCAAAAAAAGCAGCCCTTGACAAATCTTCATAGAGAAATGGCCTGGGAATGGAGAGGGGCATTGAACTAGAATGGAATCCTGGACTAGGGTGATATTTAAAATCTTGTATTGCCTATATGGCAGGTGCACTGACAAAGCAGTGTTCTGGAAGGCCTCTATGGGGCCAAGCATTAACCGCTAAGTTGCTGGATCTGAAGCAGTGTTGTGGGGGAGTGCCAGGACAATTAGGGACACTCAGAGGGGTTTGAGGCAGCAGTTGTTTACCCATCACTAAGTAAGGAATGTAAGATTTGAACAAGTGGGATGGTGGTATAGGTATTCGTGGAGGAAATGTCAGCCCTCATCCTAGGGCAGATAGAACTAGTTCTGGAGGGGATGAGAGGGTTTCACAGGCACATAGCTACCACTGGAAGCCTGAGGGGTACAAGAAGGAGTGGAGACAATGAACAAATTCTCCCTTTGCTCTCATAGCAAAGGGTGGGTCAGACACTGGCTGCACTGTTGAATAGCAGCACCAAGCCCATGTCCATAGTGCCAGCCCTTCCTCTCTGTTTAACCCCCATGCATACACAGTGCCATGGCCAGAGTCCCGGAATCAGGGCCCACTCTTGGAGCAACGTCACTCTATTTCCATGCCAGACAGCTTAGAATCTGAGCTTATTAAAACAACAAAGAAGCCTGGAAATTAGCTAAGTCAGTGATCTCTTGATATATGGGGGAAACTGAGGCCTAGGAAGGGAAGGTGTGGGGTCATACCTCTAATTAGTGTAAGAGCTGGGATGAGCAGCAAGATGTCCCTATTCACAGCCTGGTGTATTTTCTATCGCCTTCTTTGCTATTATCTATCCCAAGTCTTCATTATATTTGAGGGAAAATACCAGAATATCCTCAGGGCCAGCCTTACACGTAGGTAAACATGATGTGATCAAATATGTCTCCTCAATTGCCTGTCAATGTGCCTGAAATTTCACCATCAGTGATTTATTCATTTGGATCTTGAAGCTTTCTGGTCTTTCATGGGGGCACAGACCCCGTGACAACCACTGGGAGAAAGGCTTCACAAATTAGACACAGGTTGTACAGTTTGGGAGAGCAGTGGCAGCTGGTCCAGTAAAGAAGTTGCAAGCTGGGGTAGGCATGGGAACTCAGGGCAAGACTGAATCCAGGGTTCAGGCCACCTTGATGGGCAAGGAAGGAGTATTTGATAACGCCCACACCCAAAGCTTCCGTCAGACCTTAGCTTGAGCACTCAGAAAGCATTTCCCCAGGAGACTGCACGGTGATCTGGGAGGCCTGAATCACTGCTGTGTGGCCCATGCTGGCAAGAAGGGCGGGAGAGTAAAGGATAACATCAGCCTGTCTGGAGTGTCCGCGGTGGCACTTTATTAAGAGGAGCAGCCTGGGTGAGATGGATGTGACAAGGGGATCTATGAAGACATTGAGAGGAGCCTCAGCCACAAGAGGAATGGGCTCTGAGACTGCCAAGGGAGGCTGGGTGTGGAGTCTGTCTGTTCTGCACTTCCCCCAGGGACTTGCTGGCTGCAGGTGCCCTGGCTCAAGGCCGGGTGCTTTCTGTTGCTCCCTCTGACTTCCATTCTGGTTCTGCTCCAGAACTGTGCAGTGCAACTCCAGGCTTGCCTGTGGTTCCCAGGTTCCTTTTCTGCTCTGCCGTCAGTTCTAGCGTTTTTATATCCAAGGGGCTTCAGGGTTACAAACTAGCGGGAAGGAGAGGGGAAGGGAGGAGGCTAGTGGATTTGTCTGGAAACTGGTTTTGTCTGGCAAGACCCTATATTTCCTTACAGTGTGCATTCACTTGTGGTAGGAGAGGGTAGAAAAGAGTGCTTCTGGAAATTTGGGAAATTGTCTTGAAGCTATGTTTACATAGCAAGCATAGTACTGTAATTTAGATTGTAGGTATACTTGGAGTGGCTTATAGGGGGTGAGAACAGCAAGCTAAAGGCCTTCCCAAAGTCTCCACTAGTTCTGTTGTAGATCTCAGCTATCTGGGCAGAATACAGAATCCCCAGCTTCCAACAAAATAAAGTATCCACCCCCATGGCCAACCTCTGCTGTCTGCTATGAGCCCTGTGCTTTCTGAAATGGATGTCTTTGGAGGCCTCAAGTGGTTTCTACCCAGACACCCGCAGTCCTTGAGTTGGGTGGGCTCAAGTGGGAAGAGGAGATTGCCATTGCCAATAATTAGAAAACCAGAGCCAAGACTGTCCTGCTGGTTCCATTCAAGTCCCCAAAACAATCTCCAAGGCTTAAGGCCAAGTCATCACTAACTTGTGTGTCATGGGCACTGCTGAGGGAGAATGGTATTTCACAGAGCAGAGACTCCCACCCACGTGCGGGCAAAATGGAATTTAGTGCAATCAATTTGGGAGAGTCAGCCAGGATTTCTTTTAAGTTTTACTTTCCAGTAGCCCTCTCCCACCTTGGAGACAGACTAATCCCTGACATTTTTCTAGTGGCTTTATACTTTTCAAAGCTCCTTCACATCTATTATTTCCATCGAGCCACACAAATACTCCCATGAAGTAGAATAAGAAGGTGTTATTATCCCTGTTTGACCAACAAGAAAGCTGAAGTCCCCAAAGGATACAGGACTCATCCAGGGTCACACAGCTATGTAGTCAATGAACTAGTGATTCAAATGCGTTTCCTAACTTCCAGCCCTGTAATTTTTCCACCTCCATGCAGACTCCCCTTCACAGAACCACAGAGGTGCCCTGCTTCTAGCACAGTGCCTGGCACAAAGTAGATGCTAGTAAATATTTGCTAAATGACCAGGAGGCAGAGGTTGCAGTGAGCTGAGATCGTGCCACTACACTCTAGCCTGGACAATAGAGACAGACCTTGTCTCAAAATAAATAAATACATAAATAAATATTTGCTAAATGAATGACTGCATGGATAAGCTGGGGCAAAGCTGGAAGACATACAAGTTCTAAAAGTGCTCTTTTTAAAATGATCAAACTAAGAAGGGACAGGAAATGTCGTGTTATTTCATCATTTTGACCAGGAAGGAAGGCGTAAGATATCTTTCTCATTTCACAGATGCCATTGCCAAAGCATGAAGATTGGGGTAGCTCCCATAAGGAATCCATGGAGCTTAATGTCCCAATAAAGCTGCCTTCCACTCATCCTTTAAAGAGGAATGGGTGGTGTGGGTCCTTACTCCAGTAGCAGGAAGGAGTCAGAATCAGCCCCATGGGATGAAGATTCTCTCCACGTTGTCTCTGCAAGCCCTGTCTCTCCCCATGTCCCGTAACAGTGGCTCCAGAAGTTCTGCCATGGAAGGGGTGTCTGAGAACACTGGTTGCCTGCTCCTTTAGGATTGCTGCACCATCATCCCCTTGACACTTCTAGCATAACCCAGACCTCAAAGACTCAATGACTGTCTCCTGGAATGCCACCTGGACTGAGACTTCTTCCTTTACTTTTTTTCTGTCTCCCACAGCGTCTGGCACATACTAGGTACATAATAAATGTGGGATGAATGAATTGTCTGAGGTAAAGAGGGATGGCCACTCCCTGGCTCTAGGCACTGCAGTCAGGATCCTGCCTGCCAGGGCCCAATCTCTACAGGCAAACTGACTTGGAGTTGCCGTTTGTTCCCAATCCTGTCGGAAAAAAAAATGGGGAAACTGGAGGTAGGCACACAGGTATTCAAATGCTGCTTCGCAATAGCACAAGGTAGCTTTTGAGGCAGGCAGCCCGGAATTTGAGATCCCTTGGGGTTTAAATCAGTCCCACCACATATTATTAGAGCTTGTACTGGGGGCTCTTTGCTTTGCTCCTCTGAGCCTCAATTTTATTTTCCGTACAATGGAGAGGATGCTGGAATGAGAAAATGGATGTAAAGCACAGTGCCTGGCACTTAGTAAGTAAGCAAGTGGCAGCTGGATTGTTTGCACATCTATGTCCTTCCCAGCTCCCCCGAGTGGACTCGTCCCCAGTGGCGAGGGGAGGGGTCCTCCTGTGGGCGCCGACTGTCCCGGCGGCGGCCGGATTGCGGGTGGGTGAGAGGCAGCAGACGCCGTGTTTATAGCTCTCTCGCTAGTCGCCACCTCAGCCACGGCTCTGGGGCTGAGCCAGTCGCCTCCTTCTTTAAGATTCTGGTCACAGCAGGGGCTGGGTTTCTAAGGCAGGCGTGATCTTTCTCTTCCTACAGACGCCGCTGCTGCTACCTTCAGCGCTGGGCACAGCCAGGGGCAGCGCGAGAGGGAGGCGACGAGAGGGTTCCCGGGCAGGGCAGTAGCCCAGCCCCGGCCTGGAGGGGGGCCCGACAGTAAGTACTGCTCTCTGAGCAGCCGGGATGGGGGGCACCTGGCCATTGAGGCAGGGGTCTGTGAGTTAGGGGGTCGGCAGTCGAGCGCTAGGGTCCTAACCGGCCCCTCAAAGTGACTTGAGGGCGGCGCTGGCATGGACCCCCCTCCACCTGATCTTGGGACTGAGTTGGCGCGTCGGGAGCAGACATCCATCTCCGTCCCTCTACCTGAGATCCCAAGGGTTCGTTTGGGTCGCCTGGCAGCCCGCGGGTCCCTTCGAGGCCATGAAAGAGGAAATTGGAAGGCAAGATATGCGGGGATGAGGTTTCGGACGCTGTTGGAAAAGTGGCAGCGCGAGCGGGAAGTTTTCAGCTGCGGGGCGCTGGGGGGATGGGGGAGAGAAGGGGCGAGGGAAGCCAGAAGCTAGGAGGGAAACCACCCGAGTGGAGCGGGGGCGGAGGCAGCCCCTCTGAGTGCTCGGACCCCGCTCTCCCCGCCGTTATGCTTCGGAAGTGTCGGGGGCTTCTAGCTGCCTCTCCCACCCCTGCCCCTCAGCGCCTCTGCTTCCATGGGGCCGGGATACTCTGGCTGCCCTGCTCTCCGGTGGGGCGGGTTGAAGCCTCAGCGTTCACGAAGCCCCGCGGGGTGGAGAAGCAGGACTACCCTTCGAGGTGGTGCACCAATCATAGAAAGGTTAGCAATCCGGAATATGCAGGAGCATACCTGTCACTTTCCTTTCTTAAGCTCTGTAAAACTCGGGGGAGAGGGGCCTGAGATCCTAAAGGTGAGTTTATCCTAACTCAGTCCCTTCTCAGAGAACACCCAGATCTTCCTTCTGTTCCTCCATCCCCAGTCACTCATTTACTTAGAGCACTGATGATCCTAGTAGCTACTATTATAACTATGTGCCTGACATTGTGCTAAGCCCTTTACCTAGTCTATGTAGAGTAAGAACAGTAGCTGGCGTTCACTCAGTGCTTTCTGTGTGCCAGGCACAGTTCTAAGTGTTTATTATGCATTGCCTTCTTTAATCTTCACAACATCCTTATGGGGTGGATACTATCCCCATTTTACGGATGAGGAAATTGAAGCACAGAGAGGTCCACAAGCCCAAGGTCCCACAGTCAGTGAGATGCAGACCTTGGATCTCAAAACAGTTTTACTTCAGCCCCCTCACTGTTAACTACTAGAAATATGATGAGAATTTGGCTTTGATGAAGTAGTAAAATCGAGTTTAATGTCCCTACAGCAAAGTGTATTTATTCTGTAGAGCTGAAGTCATGGCCCAGGTGCAAAGAGTTTTGAATCAATTTTCAAATCACCCCCATTACGTCCTGTGGAGAAAGGCAAACCCAGTGCGCTGTAACAAGACAGCAGAATGTATTAGTAGGTGCCTAGTAATAATGATAAGAATAATTGCTAATAGCAGTTATTGATTGAGCACTTACTTTGCACCAGTACTTCATGTATATTTAATCTTCACATAGGTGCTTTGAAGTAGGCACCCCATGAACCCCATTTTGTAGATGAAGGAACTGAGGCTCAAGAGGTTAAGCAGTTTGCCACAGATTTGGGATTCCAGCCCAGATCACTAACTCCAAAGCTCAAGCTGGAGCTACCCTTTAGAGCGTGAGACAAGAGGTTTGTCTTCCCTACAGTCCCCTCCTCCCCCAAGCCAGTTGCCCAGAGCTCTACACTATGCTCTCCATTCCCCAGCCCCTCTTTGCACTAAGAAAGTGATTGTACAGGTTGGCAGAGGGAGGGCTTCCTAGAGAAGATGGAGTGTTCTGCATGGATTTGGGTTTTGTTATTGTACTAAGTGCCGTGCCTGTAACATCAATAAGTTGTTCTGCTTTATAAGTTTTATTAATTAGACAAGTGTCTGGCCTGCTGGCTTGGAGTTGTTAATATGATATTATGGCTCTATCTGAGTACCTTTATTAGGAATTATTTTCAGAAAAGTTTTTAGAGTCTTACTTGCAATGCTGGGCAAAGCCATCTTCCTACCTCCTGAGGAGGGAGGGGGGACTTGTTTCTAGGATATGAGTAATAGTATTGCTGTGCTCATTGATATTTGCCCCCCTCACCCCAGCTTGGCCTCTGTGAGCTGAAACCTGAAACCTGAATGTGGCCAGGTCCCTTGCCGAGTTCCTGTGTCACACCTGGCCCTGCAGTTGGGCTATTTATAGCTCCTCACTGTTGGTCCTGGCCCATTCATAGAATTGGTTCCGCATAGACCCTCTTCAATGTGGGCGTAATGGGGTATGTGAGCTTTATAACTTTGGTCTCTTACTGTGGCTGGATCTCAGTGCATCTGCTGGTGGTCCACCCTTCCCGCCTTCTCTCATGAGAGGGGAACCTTCCATGTGTAGCTTTGGGGTGGTGCGTTAGACATGTGGCTGGCAAGTCCAGTGCTGGGCTGTGTCCCTGGTTGTCTCTGTGGCCTCTTCATTGTGAACTGTATCATTTCATAAGGTGACATGAAAGGAGTCAGTGGGTAGCATTAGTCCTCGAATTAAACATTCCCTTCAGTTTTGCCTGAATTTATTCTATGATTTCTTTTTATGATTGTAGTGACTTAAATGCCTAGAGGTTTCCCTTGTTACTGAATCTTCTTAATTTTTCATTTGCTGTCAGGTTTGACATTCCTTTCCTGGAATGTCCTTCTCACCTTTGGTGAGAGGAGGGAATGTTGGTCTTCCCCTGGGAGTCACAGCACAGTTGGGGCATACATTGTCTCTTCTGTGCTTACGTAGCATCCTCTGCTGCCCTCTGTGGTACCAGGTAACACATGGTTTTATATTAGTCTGTTTACATACCTGCCTCCACCTTAGACTGCAACCTCCCTAAGGGGACAGACTGGGCCTTATTTATCTCCATATCGCAGCACTATGCCAGGCACATAGTAGGTGCTCAATAAACTTTTATTACATATATGAATGAATGAATGCTATCTAAACGCTGGTGGAGGAAGCCCTGATTCACAGTAAGGGACTCTGCTATTATTACCCTTATAAGAAGGGAGACATCAGAGCAGAGCTTGCATTCTTCTGTAACAGAGAGCCCCAGGTCTGTGGATTTTTATTACTGAAAGAAATAAAACAAAAAACAAAACAAAACAAAAAATTGTAATCCCCAAACCTGAATGCTTAGGGAATGGATTTTCTGGTTAATAGATTGTTTCTGAGTGACTGAAGTTTGGGCCAAAAAAAAAAAAAAAAAATCATTTTTCCTTACTCTTTTTGATTCTTCCTAAAATGCCTGGGTCTGCTTTTCTACCTTAGTGAGTCAAGTCTGGGGTCCGACATCAAATCAGTGTTGGCAGATAGAGAGCTTGTGGGTTCTCAGGATTCCCTAGGATTCTGTTTCCCCAAAGCCTGGTTGTATAGTAGGATGCAATCTTCTTCCCCACCCACTCCCTGCCTGTCCTTGATGCACCCAAAGATAAGCCCACAGGTGCTCTGAGGTTTGTAATTTCTCTGTCACTCACCTTCAGGAAACAGACAGGGGTTTCCCAGCTACCAACATGGGGGAGGTACAGAGTGCTTTGGTGCTAACTCATGCCCTCTGTGCTAGTGGTTCAGTGCAGCATGTGCTCTTGCCCTTGGTTTTTATTCTTAGGTGGAGGGTTCACCAACTTCACTCCCCTTTTCTGACCGCTGTTTAAGAAAGACCTTATAATTCTTTTCTCCCTCTCAGCAGGAGGATGCAATTAAACAGAATAAAAGGTGTCTCATTGTCCTGAGGCTACTGTTGGTGTTTCTGGATGCCTCCAGACAAGGTGACATGAGTTTACCAGGCCTCTGTTCATGTATCTTCCTTTGATTACTGGCTTTTTGGCCTAATTTTTGCCCTGTCCCTAGACTGTGCTCCTGATTGGACAATTCAGAGATGGTGCACTGGAAGGAGTCAGGGGTTGCTCCCTCACAGGAAGTCAGCTTGGCAACGGCTGGGCATAAATCCTTGGCTTCAGATACAACCTGCATCATCTTGGGCAAGCGCAGGGAGCAGATAGACATCTAGGCAAAGCGTTGAGATAGATGTGCCTTTCTCTGTCCAGCTCTGGCTAGACTGGCCTGCCCCTCTCTTCACTAGTTCCCCAAAGGGACATGGGAGTTGAGGGTGGAGGGTAGAACCTAGAGTCCCAACAGAGCCAGACATGAGAGAGGGAGTGAGAGAAAGGCCTACTCACTGTCTATGCTGGGTCAGCTATGTTTCTTGCTTCCCAACTAATCTTTCCCCAGCAACTCCCTCATCTACTCAGGCTATTGTGTTCATGCCTCGTGCCACATATGCCTGTTCCCTTCTGTCTCTGGGTCTGTTCTCAGTGCCCTCCCTCTCCAGTTGCTCAAATCTGGCCCTTCACACCATACCCAACTGCAGTCATCTTCTAGAAAGCTTCCCCCTACTGCTTCTGGAAATCAGCAGAGGGTGGGCAAGGGGGAAGTCAGTAACCTCCAAGCTCCCTGCCAACTCTGAGATTCTCCAGGAGTTTGATGAGCATCAGCGGTTGGGGGCATGGAAGGCTGGTGGCCCAGGCCATTGATGCCTAGCAGCCTCACAGGAAGGAAGAAGACAGCACAGCCAGCCAGCTGAGTAGGCCCACATTTGGATTCAGGAGGCTTTGCCTAGAGCTCTATGCAGCAGGCACCTGCCAAACAGCCCCCAGAGGGGTGCTATTTGAGCCCTGGGTCTTTGGCTGCTGGAGGCAGCTACTTGTTGGGAAGTTCCCAGAAGTTCCTGCCCACACCTGCTACCCCTGTCTACCCTCCAAGGTTTGTTTACAGTTCAGCCCTTGGCAGGCTGAAGTCTGAGATCTAAGAGGAGAGAGAGATCTGGGTGGCCGGGGACCCTCTTCTGGCTTAGCATTCTGTAGCCAGGGCTCTGCAGCCCAGCCTGGCCTCGGAGAGATGTGTTCACTGAGGGGAAGAATTCAGGCCTGCTGCTCTTTTCCCTGCCAACTCCACTTTTCTCATCATGACCATTCCCTCCCACCTTCTGGAATTCTCTCCACTTCCTATATATATACATATATACATATACACATATACATATATATACATATACACATATACATATATATATACACACACACATATACATATATATATATATATTTTGATCTCCTCTTTGACACACACACACACACACACACTACAGCCTCTGGTGAGTGGGAAATTAAGTTTAAGTCAGGAAGGTGTCCTGGGTCTCTTCGTCATGCCATTTCTGATTTGTCCCTTGCCTGCTGCATCCCCATCTGTGAGATGGGGAGGGTGCAGTTAGGCTCTCAGTATGGCAAAATACCAACCCCCTCCCCCATAACATCATCACCCAAGGTACTCTACCAGAAGACTGTCATTACCTTGTGACCCTTTAGCAGTGGTAGGAGCCCTGAGGGCAGAGCTGGTGGGGGGCAGCTCAAGAGCATTTTAAAAAGAGCAGGTGAGGAACTGGAGAGCACCTCCAAAAAGCCAAGACAACAAGAGGTGGCTGCACAGCTTCTGCAGTGCTTGCCTTCCCCAAGCCTGAACTTTCCTCTTCACCATCTGCAGGGCCCTCCTCTTGTCTCATTTCTCCTCTTTGTCTTATTTTCATGGCCTCTCTTTTCCTCTCCCCCCTTTGCTCTGCCTGGTCCCCTTTCCTGCTCAGCTGTCTTCCCCTCTTGACTGTGTCTTTTCCTTCATTCCTTATCTTTTGCCTTCTGGCTCAGTCAATCCCTATAGGTCTCTGCCTCTTTCAGAATTAGTTGGTGTGGTACATGGAGGGTGGGTGCCCAGGGCTCTTTGGTGTGACATGACAACTCCTTCAAGCTCTTATGAATGTTTCATTGCTCCAGTTCCTCCTCACTGCCTCTGCCAGTGACAGGTGAGTGGAGGCTAAAGCAGGATCTCCCCACTAATTCTGCCACAGCTCAGTGGCAGCAGCTTCAGACCTTGTGACACACAGTGCCATATGGCATCAGCCTCACATCTGGCACAGCCCTCACATCTGTCACTGGGCTGGCAGCCCCAGCAGGGAGGGTTTAGGAGCATGTCTGGACCTATTAGACAACATGTCTGAATCTATTGACTATAGCTCCTGGAGGGAGGAGGGGACGGGGAGGGGACAGCTGTATAGAGGGTCCTCTGCAGTTCCCTCTCTGAAGCATTATGGGGTTGGACTTTTGCAAGGTGACTCCAGTCTTCCAGGTATTTGTGAAAGGAAAGATGACCTTGGTCTCTCCCCCTGCTCCCTCCTGACCTGCTAGAATGGGTGATAGGTGTCTCCATTCCAGCCCACTGGGGAAAAGCAACTGTTTGGACAACCAGAAAATGAATCCAGATACCACCATGTTTCCCAGAAGATGCCTCTCCAAGCTCAGCTGAAGAGGAAGTTGCAGAGCCATGAAGACCTACAAGGGAAATAGAGAGGAAGCCCTAGGAAAGTAACCAAATCATCTACCCAGAGACTCTCAGAGTGGGAAGGACTATTCAAAGTCACCCTGCCCATCCTCCTGCCTCTTGCCATTCTGAAAGGATAGTTGTCTACCCTTAAAAAGTTCCTTCTCTGAGAAGGAATAGCTGTTGGATTTCCTACTGTCACTCCCCTAAAAAGGCTGGAGCCATGCCGTCTCCCATTCCTTCTTAGCTTGTAGCCCTCCCTGTACTCTTTCTTTGACTGCATTCTCTCTCTGACTTTGTCTTTGGACAGAGATGTTGAGGGGTTTCTCCCATGGGCCAGACTTCCCATTCAGAAACCTGCCTTTCACAGGCTGAGACACAAGCAGTAGGTATATCTCAGCCTTTCACAGGCTGAGACACAAGCAATTTGATAATCAATTGCATGGAATGGCCAGAGGATTCTAATCTGTTTGCCTCAAATTCACTTATATTCATGCATTGGTTGATTTAGAAAATACTAAGCACTTAATTGTGTGCCAGGTATCATATCAGGTGGAGGAGATACACTGTTGTACAAAAAAGACAGGGTTCCTACTCTTATGGGGTTTAAAGCCAAATAATCACATAAATGAAAATATAACTACAAATCGTGATGAGTCTCAAGAATGAAATGAACAGGTTGCAATAGTAGAGAAAAACCAATGTAAAGTTTCCAGGGAAGGCCTCTGTGAGGAAGTGATACTTAAATGGAGACCTAAAGGATAAATTCAGCCATATGAAGAATGGGAAAAGAGGTTTCCAGGAAAAAGAAATACCAAGTAGGAATGCCTTAAGGTGGCAAAGACCTTAGTGTGTTGAGAAACTAAAAGGAGGCCAGGAGGGCAAGATTGTAGTAGGCAAGAGGAAGAGTAACATGGGGGTGTGGGGGAGTTGGCAGGTATGGCAGAAAGAGATCATGCAGGGCCTTGTGGGCCACACAAAAGGAGTTTGAATATTATTCACTTGCAGTAGGAAATGTCTGAAAGGTTCTAAGCAGGGAAGTGACAGGATCTGATAGAGACTTTTTGCAATATCTGTAGAGGCCAGACTTGGAAGGGGGCAGCAGTGGATACAAGGAGACCAGTAAGGAGGCTGCTGCAGCAGCCCACAGGAGAGATGATGATGGTGGCTTGAACTGTGTGACAGCCATGGAGAGGGAAAGAGCTGGTCAGATCCTGGATGAGCTTTCTTTTTTCCGTTTTTTTTTTTTTTTTTTTTTTTTTTTGTTTGTGGACAGAGTCTTGCTCTGTCACCCAGGCTGGAGTACAGTGGTGTGATCTCAGCTCACTGCAACCTCTGCCTCTGGAGTTCAAGCGATTCTCCTGCTTCAGCCTCCTGAGTAGCTGGGATTACAGGTGCGTGCCACCACGCCCAGCTAATTTTTGTATTTTTAGTAGAGACAGGGTTTACCATGTTGGCAAGGCTGGTCTCGAACTTCTGACCTCAGGTGATCTGCCCTCCTCGGCCTCCCAAAGTGCTGGGATTACAGGTGTGAGCCACTGTGCCCGGTCTTGGATGGGTTGTTAAGTGACAGCCAACAATACTTATACAATACTGAGGGACTAAGTGAGGAGGTAAGGGAAAGGGAGAGACAGGCCTCAAGAATGACTCTCAGGTTTCTGGCTTAAGTAATTGAAGAGATGATGGTGCCATATGCTGAGATGAGGAAGGCTGAGGAAAGCCTGGGCTTGAGAGGGAAAATAAATCAAGAGTTCAGTTTCGGACATGATAAGTTTGAGATTCCTGTGAGGCATAGAAGTAAACATGTCAGAGTACATGACGTTTAGAACTCACAGAGGAGGTGTGGTTAGAATGCAAATTTGGGAGTTGTTGGAATATAGATTGTATTTAAAACCAGGGGACCGGATGAGATCACCTTAGGAAAGAAAGTAGAGAGAGACTAGAAGTCCTGGAACTGAGTTCCAAGGAACCCCAATATCTAGTGATTAAGTAGGGGAGGAGAAGCCCACAAAGGAGACTAAGGAAAAGTGGCCAGAGAGGTCGGAGGGCAGTTTGGAGGTAGTCCTAGAAGCCAAGAGAGGAGAATGTTTCAGCAAGGATGCAGTGGCTGACTGTGTCTACACCTGTTGAGAAGTTGAGTAGGTGAGGATTGGAGGCCACTGAGGACCTTAACAAGAGCAACTCTGCAGAGTGATAGATGTGGAAGCCAGAGGATAGTGGACCGGGAAGTAAATAAGAGATGAAGAAGTGTTGTGTCCTTATGTAGAGGCCAGTAAAAAGAAAAAGAAGAAAAAAAGAGATGAAGTGGAGACATAGTGTAGAAAACGTTTTTGAGGAATTTTGTTGCCAAGGGGACCAGGAAAATGGGGCAGACACTGCAAGGGAATTGTGGAGTAGAGGGAGGTGTATTTTGTTTGTTTTCTTAAGGATGGATTATTTCCATCAGCATGCTAGCATGATTCTGGAGCGGTGGAGAGATTGGTAATTTAGGGGAGAGAATGAATGCCCAAAGGAGTAAAATCCTTGAGAAGATGAGACGGGATGGTACCAGAACATAAGCAAGGAAATCCGCCATAATAGAAGAAAAGAAACATCCTCCATTTTAATAGGGAAAAATAAAACATGGGTACAGATGTAGCCAGGGTAGTGTATAGAGTTGGTGGTGGTAAGATGAAGGAGCTCTCATCTGATTTTTTTCATCTTCTGTTTTTTTCAGTAATCTATGGGATGAGGTCATCAGCTGAGATTTCTTGGGGAAAATGGGAAAGTGAGGAAGATGGAGGAGAGAGGGCAAGCAATGAAATAGTCATTTTAGAGACAGAAAAAGTGTTGACCACGGCTGGATGTGGTGGTTCACGCTTGTAATCCCAGTACTTTGGGAGGCCGAGGCAGATGGATCACCTGAGGTCAAGAGTTTGAGAGCAGCCTGGCCAACATGACAAAACCCTGTGTCTACTAAAAAATACAAAAAATAGCCAGGTGTGGTGGCAGGCGCCTGTAATCCCAGCTACACAGGAGGCTGAGGCAGGAGAATTGCTTGAACCTGGGAGGCGGAGGTTGCAGTGAGCCGAGATGGTGCCATTGCACTCCAGCCTGGGCATCAATAGCAAAACTCCGGAAAAAAAGAGAGAGAGAGAAAGAGAGAGAGAGAGAGAAGAAAGAAGGAAAGAAAGAAAGAAAGAAAGAAAGAAAGAAAGAAAGAAAGAAAGAAAGAAAGAAAGGAAAGGAAGGAAGGAAGGAAGGAAGGAAGGAAGGAAGGAAGGAAGGAAGGAAGGAGGAAAAGAAAGAGAAAAGAAGGAAAGGAAGGAAGGGAGGGAGGGAGGGAAGGAAGGAGGGAGGAGATAAATGGCCAGACAGCATTGAGAGTGTATACCCATGGATTTTAAAGTGAAGTCCAGCTACCCAGTTGTGTGACTTTTCTCCAGCACCCTTCAGCTACTTGGATGCAGTCATGGAGAATTGAGTTCATCAAAGGATGAGGTATATAGCGGGGGAGAGGAAGTAAAGAAGTTGAAGGTGTTTGGAAGGGAATGATCATAATGATAGTCCAGGAACTCTAAGCTGGACATGAAGAGAAGTGAAAATAAAAAGGAACTTGAAGGAGAGTAAGAACAGTAATAAGTAGGAGAAAGTGCTGGCAGATGGGCATCTCTGAAAAGGTGACATTTAAGCTGAGACCTAAAGGATGAAGAACCAGCTTTGTGAAAAACGAGGGAAGAGATTTCCAGGAAAAGGGAATATCAAGTGGGAAGTGAATAGGTGATCATGACGCGTTCAGATTCTTCCTGCAGGGGGAGCCCTTGTGGAGGTAAACTGGAAGGACGGATGGTGTCGTAGAGAGTGGGATATTGGGCATTGAGATTTGGGGGTAGTGCAATATCTGATAACACAAAGTCTAAGTAGGTGATGATGGAGTGAGTGAAGTGGAAGAAGCAATTGTTAGAGGTCTCATCGTCACCGTGTGGATGTTGAATTCACCAACAATGATATCAAGAGTTGGAGTGGACATACCCATTAGGAAGGCTATTATAAAAACAAATGAAAAACACAGAAAATAATAAGTGTTGTAATGTTGGCCAAAATGTGGAGAAATTGGAACCTTTGTGTATTGCTGGTGGGAACATAAATGGTACAGCTGCTGTGGAAAACAATATGATGATTCCTCAAAAAGTAAAACATAGAATTACCTTACGATTCAGCAGTTCCACTTCTGGGTATATACCCAAAAGAATACAGGGGCTGCAGCAGATATTTGTACACCCATGTTCATAGCTACATTATTCACAACAACCAAAAGGTAGAAACAACCCAAATATGCATCAACGGGTTAATAAAATGTGATACATATATACAATGGACTATTAGTCTCAAAAGGAAGGAAATTCTGACACATGCAGCAATATGGATGAACCTTGAAGACATTATGCTAAGCAAAATATGCTAGTCACAAAAGGACAGATATTGTATGATTCCTCTTATATGAGATCCCTACAGAAATCAAGTTCATAGAGACAGAAAGTAGAATTGTGGCTTCCATGGGTTGGGAAGGGAGGAGGAATGAGGGATTACTATTTAATGGGTACAGAGTTTCTGTTTGGGAAGATGAAAAAGTTGTGGAGATGGATGGTGGTGATGGTTGCATAATAATGTGAGTGTACTTAATGCTGTAAAACTGTACTTCTAAAAATGGTAAGGCTGGGCACGGTGGTTCACACCTGTAATCCCGACATTTTGGGAGGCTGAGGTGGGTGAATTGCTTGAGCCCAAGAGTTCAAGACCAGCCTGGGCAATATGGCAAAACCTCATCTCTACAAAAAAAACATAAAAAATAAGCCAGGCGCGGTGGCTCATGCTTGTAATCCCAGTACTTTGGGAGGCCGAGGCAGGCGGACCACGAGGTCAGGAGATGGAGACCATCCTGGCTAAAACGGTGAAATGCCGTCTCTACTAAAAAATACAAAAAATTAGCCAGGCATGGTGGCGGGCACCTGTAGTCCCAGCTACTCAGAAGGCTGAGGCAGGAGAATGGTGGGAACCCAGGAGGCAGAGCTTGCAGTGAGCAGAGATCACACCACTGCACTCCAGCCTGGGCAACAGAGCGAGACTCCATCTCAAAAAGTAATATATATATACATATATAAAATAGTCAGGCATGGTGGCACACGCCTGTGGTCCCAGCTACTTGTGTGTCTGAGGTAGGATTGCTTGAGCCTGGGAGGTCAAGGCTGCAGTGAGCTATGATTCTGCCACTGCACTCCAGCCTGGGTGACAGAGTGAGACCCTGTCTCAGTCAATCAATCAATAATAAAAATGGTTAAAATGGTAACTTTTATGTTATGGATATTTTACCATGATTTCTTTTAAGGAGTGGAGGGAAAGATCACATGTGACTGGGAACTAAAGACCTCAGTGAATGTGGGACCGACTCAGGAAATCTGTAGATATCAATGAGGAGAAAGAGAGTGGTAGAGGTAGGTAGGCAGCAGGCAGGTTCCTCAAAGGTGCAGGATATTTTGCAGAAAGAAGGAGGAGTAATGGCCTGGAGGCAGCATTGGCAACAAGGAGGACACCTATCTCACCTGCAGGTCCCGGAGGACTTGAATTTTGCAAGAGAAAAACAAAACAAAGCAAAACCTAAAACCCCAGTTTCCATTTGAGAGGGCTGGTGGGGAAGTGGTGCCCTCGAGGAATACACAGGTCTCAACTGGGAAAGAAGGTGAAGGACACTTTCAGAGAATAAACTGAGGCTATAGGAGAGTTTGTTGTTGACTGAGAGTTCCAGTGGACACACTGGAAGGATTTGAAAGGGAGGAGAAAAATGGGATAAGAGTGTAAACAGACTGCTATGGGGACGAGAGTCAGGGTTCTAAGGACCAGAGGCAAGTAGACTTCTTTCTGGTGGTGACTGAAGTCAACAGAAAGGCGAGGCCTTGTTGGATGAATCTCACATATGGGAGGGTGGGCTTAGAGGCATGTAAAAAGCCAGTTCTGGGGCTGGAGTCTCTGATAGGTGAGCTGCTGGGTAGGGGGACTTCAAGGGAGGCTGCTCTTACAGACAGCATTGAAGTGGCCCTCAATTCACTTAGAGAAGAGCAGTCTGCCGAATCTTCCTACCAAACCTATCTTATTGCCTTCTAGAAAACTACTTTAGGCTGGGTGCGGTGGCTCATGCCTGAAATTTCAGCACTTTTAGAAGCTGAGGTGGGCGGATCACTTGAGCCCAGGAGTTCGACACCAGCCTAACCAATAGGGCAAAACCCTGTCTCTACTAAAAAATACAAAACAACAACAACAAATTAGCCAGGCATGGTGGCATGCACCTGTAGTCCCAGCTCCTGAGGAGGCTGAGGTGGGAGAATCATCTGAGCCCATGAACTGTGATGGCTCCACTGGGCAACAAGAGTGAGACACTATCTCAAAAACAAAACAACAATAACAACAACAAAACCCCTACTTTATCCACAGGTTCTTGGCACAGATTGTGGAAGATAATTGCCCCTGGAGTTGGCAGACCTGGGTTCCCATTTTGGTGCCACACAGTATATATAGTTGTATACCCTTCAGCAAATTACTTAATCTCTCTTCCAAAATCTCAGTTTCCTTATCTGTAAAATGGACATAATACCACCTACCTCATGAGGTTATTGTGAAAATGGGATGACATAATTTGTGGACAGCACCTGGAGCATAGTAAGTCCTCAATAAATGGCAGCTGATATTATTGTTTTCTGCACTGTCCCCTTTTTCAGCATTTTCCTCACCTTCCTCCCAGACGCCACTGTTCTCAGGCTTTCCTTTTGCTGACCAAACTCTTCAGATGGACTTAAACAGTGCCCCCTCTTTCAGATCTTCTGTCTACTTTTCCTCAGTGCAACCGTATCTGTCTTATTTCATGTCAGTTTAGAGCCCTCCCTGTTCTCTCCTGGGATAAATCTGATTCAACCAGCAAGTTCTTTTTTTTTGCATGAATTTATGTGTCCACAAAACATAACATTTATGTTTTAACCCAGGCCTTCAATGCCATAACCCAGTGGAATAAAAGCACCTCAGTTTTCCCACCTGACTGTAGCTCTTCCGTTGTCTAAAAATAGCACTCTTTTCAGTCCTGGCTTTTCAAAGTGTGGTCTGTGGACCAGCAGCATGGGCACGACCCTGGAATTTGTTAGAGTCTCAGACCTTGCTCCAGACCTACTGCATCAGAATCATTTTAGCAATACTCCCAAGTGATTTGTATGTACTTTAAAGTTTGAGCAGCACTACTAGAATAAGGAGCAACTAGCCAAAATAACAAGCAAGGGCTCCTTTACAGGAAGAAAGGTTTGTGCCCAAGCTCCCTACAAAAGGGCACCCAGAGCAGCTACTTCACAGCTCTGGGGATGGGCTGCCATCTCTGCCGCCAGGGAAATGTTGCATCTCATGGGGGCCCAGCTGCTAGCCTGCCATGCTGGATCTCTAGAGCTTCCAGTAGAGTCAGGCTTCTGTTACCGGAATCAGAGGGCTAATTGGCCCCACATGGTTCCAAATCCTGCCAGTCTTGAGGGGAGTGACAAGACTCCCCAAGGAGCCAACCAAATGTAAAGAAAAAGGAGCCAAAGGCAAAGAGGGCTGGAGAACTAAAAGTGGATGCCTGGAAATTTAGCTGTTACATTTCCATCTTCCTGCATGAAAGCACAACTCAGGAGAGCATCAGCTTAGAATCATTCCATATTATTCTCGGTTCCTTTGTCCTTCAGCCACATCTGCCTAGCAACAGTTGTTAGCATGAGCTCGAGCTACCAGTCCCTCTTTGGACAGTGATGGAGGGATCAGTTTAGCCCATGGAGGAATCAGGGCATCCAGAGGGAGTCAGGTTGTCTGGTAGTTGGGTCAGGGAAAGAGCTGTCGTGAGAATGAGCGGACAGAGTGTGTTGCGGGCCTATCTCTTAGAGGCAAGGAGTTGGGGGAAGGGCTTCGGCCGTGTGAAGTGGGTGAAGTTTATATTTGGCTCCCTTTCTCTGCTCCTCCAGCCACCCCGAATAATGCTACCAATAACATCGCCACCTCTACATTTGTGTGATATGCTTAACCTTCCTAAGTGCTTCTGTAGTCATGATCTCATTTCATTCTCCCAACAACGCAGAGTGAACAGGCTCAGAAACAGGTGAATTATGATGTGGGCTGAGCATACAGGCTGGGCTAGGACGTAGAGTGCTGCTGACTGTAGGGTTGGGGCAGCTTGCAATGGAGACTCTGGATAGCCAGAGGGTCCAGGACCCTGAGTGGGAGGGAGCAGGAAGGGGGTGCTGCGATTGTGGGTCCTAGCATAAAGATGTGGCCCCAGCTGGGCCACCAATGTGCTTAGCCACTGTAGGTCTGTGCCTCTTCATCTCCTACCTAGAAGGCTGGGATGGAGGAGGAACAGTCACCTAGCCTGTCTGGCAGGACAGAGGAGATAATGGATGTGAAAGCATCTTTTCTCAAATTAAGTAATGAGGGTAAAAATGAAAAGAACTGCACGAATATAAAATGTTGTTATCATTAGGCAGAAGAGAAAGGCTAGGCCTTTACCCAGGTCGCTAAATAGAGAGGGCAAGCCTGGCACAAGGTGAGGGAATACCTTTGGGGACTTTGGTAAGAAGGGGAGAGAAGGAAGGCATTGCATACTTTGGGGCAAACAACAGAAGCAAATAGCAGGCCTCAGAAACAAACCTCGTGGGGTGGGGGGTGGGGGGAGATAAGCATTGGATGCTTCACAATTTTGTTCAGGGATGCCCTGTTTGAAGGGACCAGAAGCCAAACATCTTTCAAAGTCAAATTGCCTGTTTCCCCCAGGAGGATAGTCATGTGACCCACGGACAGCTGAGCTCCTGTCATCCATCACTGCTTGCCTTCAGTGTCACTCCCAAGTCTCCAGGCACTTAGCAAATTTCAGAGGGACTGAGCTGCAGACACTGAAAAAGGCAAACCCCAAGAGGGAAGGAACAACTTCCATTTGAATTGTAAAATGGCCTTCTGGTCTGTTAATGGTGGTGTTTCTCCCCTGTCTCAAGATACCTGGGAGTGGTGTGAGAAAAGGGCTGCTTGCAGAATCGAAGGCAGTTAAGGGCGGTTAGTTTGGCTCAGTTAGGGACAACCCAGGGATGAATGTGCTCCAGCCACACCTGGATACACGCCTGCGGCTATGAGCCACATAACTGGGCCACCTGCAGGAAGATGGAATGCACCTATGCACACAGTTTGGTTCTTGCCTCTCTCCCCAACTCTGCCCTTTCTTGGCCAGCGAGTACAATCCCCACTTCCTCTATGGAGTCTTCTCCAGCTTCTCCACCCCCTCCTCTGAACACCCAAGTTGGAACTTAGTTATAGATCTCATCTACCAGTTTCAGTTAGCACTGTAATTCTCTTGTTCAGTATACACACTTGTCTTTTCTCCCGCAGCTAGACTGAAAGCTCTTTGAGGGAAGAGACCTGTCACTTCTCCTGTGTACCCCAGAGTGCTGGACTGTCTGATTAGGCACTCGATAAATACTTGTTGATTGATTAATATGTATCAAAAGAGTAAAGCAAAGCACTTGTGTCACAAAAGGCTGTTTGCTTATTGATTCCTCTGGCTCCAGGAGTGCCCATTTTCTTCAGAAGTGGTAGTACCTCAAGGTCCAATGGAAATTGAAGTGTCCTCTGCTTCAAAAAAGGAAAAGGGGGCAAAGGGGAGGCTGCAGTGGCAGGGATCAAGGGGGGAGCACTGAGCATAGGACAGTATCCCAAGCACTTCCACAGCACACCTGTGTCTGTCTTCCTTGCTGGAGTTCCTGCTCCCCACGCCACAGTCTGCACAGCCTTCCCTGGCTGATGCCCATGTCGGAAATGAGCTGGTGCCATCCCAAGAAGTCCTTTTAGTGCCAACAATTTCGGGTGGCAGGAAGCAAAGGGCTCATATCCCAAACAGCCCTAGGGGTGAGGCAAGACGGCAGCTGCAGGAAGATGTTCTCTGGCTCCCTTCAAGGACGAGCTCCTGCCTGCCACCAGGAGCCAAAATGAAAGAGGCGCCAGCCTGTGGCCACCCTCAGAGGGTCCCTGTCCCATGAGGGTGCCTGTCCAGGACACTAATCAGCCACGTTCCAGCTTCGGAGTGACTTTCTATTGAAAAGTGACCATTTATCTTAGTGGTGTGAGAGGGAAGGAGCAAGTTTCTGAATTTGCCTTCCAGGGACTTGACCTCATCCTAGCATCCCCTTCCACCTCCCGAAGGGGTGACAGATAGACTCCAAGCCAGCGTGAGGTGTAGCCAGATAGATCTCATATGATAGAGACAACTTCAGAGTTCTTTGCTAGACTATGAATTTCTCTTTTACACAATTATTCTAAATCTTTTCTCCTTCCCCTATAAATAGTCCTAAAGCTTCTCTCTAATTACTGAAACTGTGTCCTGGATAAATAACCTAAATGCTTCAAACCATTTGCTAGTGATGAATTTGATATTCTTAGCTAATAAGGAATTGCATTTCTCTCGGCTGGGTGCGGTGGCTCACGCCTGTAATCCCAGCACTTTGGGAGGCTGAGGCGGGTGAACCGCCTGAGGTCAGGAGTTTAAGACCAGCCTGGCCAACATGGTGAAACCATGTCACTACTAAAAGTACAAAAATTAGCTAGCCGTGGTGGCACATGCCTGTAATCCCAGCTACTCTCCTGGAGGCTGAGGCAGGAGAATCGCTTGAACCTGGGAGGTGGAGGTTGCAGTGAGCCGAGATCGTGCCACTGCACTCCAGCTGGGGCAACAGAGGGAGACTCCATCTCAAAACAAAAACAAAAACAAAAAAGAATTGCATTGCTCTCAGAGTGTCAAAACCTCCTACTTCGTTCACAAACCTATACTAGTTTCATTAATTAGCTACTGGCCCTCTGTATCTTGTTCCAAAGGGCTCTGCCTGGAACCGTAATTTTAGCGAATACACATACTGAGGCTAGAAAACTTAAACCCATCTCTCTAGAAGGCCTAAAAGTCTGGGGCTGTAGTGGTGCCAGATGAGCGAGCCAAGGCGCTGGGTCACTTGGCCCTGGCCCTCTCTCCTCCATCTCCACCTGCCCTACCATTCTCCTTGACCATCCATTCCTCCTTTTACCTCCTTCCCTGGCCTTGGCACCAGTGTCATCACAGACTTCAGTGTCTCTACACCCTCACTCTTCAGTGCTTTTCATTTGAATACTACACTCAGACCCCTTCTTGCCTGCAGTATGCCTCCCCTGGCCCTTGATGAAGAACATTTATGAAGCTCTTGTGGAATTCCTAAGCTTTAGTCACTTAAGTTGTGGGCATCGGGAGAACAATGTGTAATCTCTCCCCAGTGTTAGGACAGTGATTTCTCTTCTCCCAGCTCCTCTGGGCTTTCAGGCCTGCTGGCAGCCCCAGGATGCAGCTCCCCTCCTGGCCCACAGGAACTCTTTTCCAGAGTTCCTGTGGAACTGAAAGAAGTTGGCATTATGGACAATTGTGGTCCCAGACATTAGCACATTTATTTATAAATGCTACCTAAATCATTTATTTTTGTATACAATCTAAGATATATTCAAGTTTAAAATTGCATCAAGATGAGCCGGGCGTGGTGGCTCACGCCTGTAATCCCAGCACTTTGGGAGGCTGAGGTGAGAGGATCACTTGAGGCCAGGAGTTCGAGACCAACCTGGCCAACACGGCAAAACCCCACCTCTACTAAAAATACAAAAATTAGCCAGGCTTGGTGGCACATGCCTGTAGTCCCAGCTACTTGTGAGGCTGAGGCAGGAGAATCACTTGAACCCGGGAGGCAGAGGTTGTGGTGAGCCGAGATCGTGTCACTGCACTCCAACCTGAGTGACAGAGTGAGACTTTGTCTCAAAAAAAATAAAAAATAAATTTTTAAATTGCATCAGGGCTTCATGAAGATGCTCCATCTTCTGGAACAACTTTACATTTCTTCTGCCACTTACTTGCCTGTCTTGTGGTCTCTTCCTGCAAGGTTTTGGTCTCCTTTAAGGAGTTAATAGCTAAGTCAGTGGAAGATGACAGTTAACTTCTGCAGAATATTTGCATTGGGTTCCTTCTGGAGTTCCAATATCTGAGAGGAAGGGTCTGACTCTAATTTCAGGCTCATGACATCAGTTTCTTCTATTGGCTCTAGCCCTGAAGACAGTAGCTTCTACTTTCTAGGCTTCTCTTTCTCCAATCTGAAATATGAGGTAGTCATCATCTCTGTTGGCTCCAGAGGATGTAGGAAGCTAAGCTGTAAACTCCTGGGTGCCAGGGCCAGAACCCTAACCAGCCTCTCTCCCTGCTGATTCTGAGGCTTAGTTCCCTGTGCATCTTGTTTTGCTCCCATCTTCCCTTTTCCCCAGTCATGTGATGCAGGAAGAGAGCGCAAATGATATGGAATGTGAGCAGCTGCCAGCAGAGATACTGCGACAAGTGACCGTTCATCGAGACCCTATATATGGCTTTGGCTTCGTGGCTGGCAGTGAGAGGCCTGTGGTGGTTCGATCTGTGAGGCCAGGTAGGTGTCCCTCAGAGTATCCCCCTAGCCCTGACTCCTGTCTCCCAACACCCACATGTCTTCCCAAAAAGCAGAGCTTCCAAGCATTCTGACTGTGTTGCTGAAGAACTCATGAAGAATGGTTGAAGACTTGCCAACCAATAACTGTGTGAGGGAGCTGGCCTTTTAAGACTGATAGACACAACCATTGAGGTTGTTTGGGGCCCTAGAAAAAGGCTACACTTGATTGTTTAACAGCATCTGGGTCTTAATAAAGATTCCCTTTGCATAGAACATTCATAAAAGAGCCATAATGTCTTGCAAAAAAAGATGTGCCTATTCTATTTAATTCAACAAGTATTTATGGATTGCCTACTCTAAGCCCAGCAATGTTGTAGGGAAGTACAAGACACAGTTCCTGTTTTCAAGAACCTAACCATCAGGTTGTGGAGACATGTACATACTCATGAAATAGGTCAGCCATTGAAGACCAGAATGAAGATATAGACCACAGGTGGGATAGGAGAGGAGAGGATAATGAAATCTCTGAATGCTTGAGTGGCAGTAACAAACATCTACCATTGATTAAGCATCTACTGTGTGCTTTACATCATCTTGTTTAATTCTCACAGCCACCCCTGCAAGGTAAATAAGTAATATCATTCCCATTTTGCAAACGAGGAAACTGAGGCATAATGAAAGAGAAATGACTTGTCCAGTGTCACTTAGCTGTAAAGCAGCAGAGACAGGGTTTGCACCTGGGCCTGTTTGATGCCATGCAGGGGAAGTAGGTCGTGAAAGGGGCCATGTGGGATGGAACAAGCAAAGCCCCACCTAAGCTATGAAGCCCTGCTATCATGAATGAAATGGGAAAAGACTGAAGTACTGTTTTGTTTTGAATGTGCTAGGCATTGACAAAAAAAAACAGACGGAATGGAGCTTTATTCCTGACTTGCTGGGCCTGAGGCTTTAGATGTTTACAACAGTTTCTCGCTCAGTCAAGAGGAGCAGCCAGAGTACAAACTGGTCTTGCAGAAATTTGATGAATTTTGCAATCCTCCAAGGAAAAGAAAAAGATTTTTGTAAGCTCTCTCTTCAACTAGAGGGCACAGAGGGGGGAAAACACACACACACACACACGCAACAACAATTTGGTACAGGAGTCCGTGGCTGACCTGAGGCTCTGGAGTCAGTCATGCAGTTTGGCAAAAAGGTTTTGAATCTCTGATCAGAAATCAAATTTATCCTGGGAAAGAGGGATCAGCTAACACTCAGTAATAGACCACCAGGAGCCCCTACTTTAACTTCAAATGACACAGAATTTGCACAGCTGAAGGAAGCCCCCAGGCCTAGAGGGGTTCAGCTGCCAAAGGTATAACAATGAAGAAGGAGTTGGAGGGGTGAAAAGAAGAAAAGCCCCAGGCACGAACCACAAAAAGCCATGGGGCTGGCATGCATAGCCCTATAAAAGCCCCATAAAAGACTGATCTGTAGTGCTGCTTCTGGTCCAGGTGGCTCCTGAACGCACAGGACTTATTTGGTTCTTTATTTGAGGCCATAATAAAGACAAAAAAAAAAGTATTCTACAGAAGAGCAATTATGGTTGATCAAGCCAACAAACCATTTGTGAAAGCAGTAGCAGACTGATGTTACCAGTGCCATCAAAGGGCCAAGGCCCATAAAGGAGGTTGAGTTCCTTGAGGACCTCTTCTGTTAGATGGAAGAAAGGGAGGGGAGGGAAAGGAAGAAGAAGATAGATAGAGTGGCCTCCACTTAAGAGACTGGCATTTTTGGCAGAAGTAGATAGAAGGAATGAAATGAGTTAAAGGAATTGTCCCTTGGATGATAATAACTACCATTTATCCAAGTCTTAGCAACATCAATCAGCTATTTTAAGTGCTGTATATTTATCATCTCATTCATCCTCCCAACATTTCTGTGATGCATATGTACTGTTATTTTCCCATTTTATAGATGAAGTAAGAGAGACTCAGAGAGATTAAATGTCTTGCCCAAGGTCACACAACCAGTAAACTGCAGATTCGGAATAAGAGTCCAGGTCTGTCTGGCTGTAAAGAGTGTTCTCTTCACCACCACACTCTGCTCCTGAAGCCAGTGCACTGTCAGGAGACTTGGCTTAGTGTGTTTAGGGCAATTGCTGCTCGAGCAATGAATCCTGCTGCCTGTGCTGGCGCAGCCATCCTCAGCACATAGGCTCTACACTCCAGAGCCATTGAGCTGTGCTCAAGTGATGTATTTGTTGTGTATGTTCATGTTTTTGGAATTTGGGCAGCCCCCTTCTTTGGAGAGAGAGGGAGAAGTTGGGATCTGGCCCTTCAAGGTGGACTCAAACAAGAGTCAAGGCTGGTTTGATAGTGGGTCATGTCACTGAACATTTCTTTCAAATTTGAGTCAGGCTGGATCTGACTTCTCATTCTCCCCAAGTCTCTGAGAAGCTTTTCTCCAAGAAGATCTTTGCTAAACATCAGAGGCAGCATAGCCTTGTGGTACCCGTCTACCCTCACCCTTTGCCCCAACCAAGAAGGTACAGCCCTCAGATATGTCTGCTTTCTTAACCTTGCAGTAGAAATGGGAAGGAGAGCCAGGCACAGTAGCTCACGTCTGTAATCCCAGCCCTTTTGGAGGCTGAAGTAGGTGGATCACCTCAGGTCAGGAGTTCAAGACCACTCTGGGCAACATGGAGATGTTCCATCTCTACTAAAAATACAAACATTAGCTGGGTGTGGTGGAGTGTACCTGTCATCCCAGCTACTCAGGAGGCTGAGGTGGGAGAATCTGTTGAACCTGGGAGGTGCAGGTTGCAGTGAGCCGAGATCATGCCACTACACTCCAGCCTGGGCGACAGAGTAAGACTCCACCTCAAAAAAATAAAAAGAAAAGAAAAAATAAAGAAAGAAAAGAAATGGGAGGGAGAGGAAACAAATATCCAACTGCACAAGGGTATGTATTTTGTTCCCCTCATTTATTGGACAGTGGCATTTCTCAGTGTTGAAAAAAAATAACCCTTTAGGTTTTTTTCCTCTGTGTTCAGACAAGTGAATGCTTAAGTCCTTACAGACCAGTAAGTATGAATAATATTCAAGTAAGAAGATCCTTCCTCCTCCTGTCGCCTGACCACCTCCAGTAGTCTGGAAGTCATTCCTTGTACCTAAGCAAGTCCCGCCTATGAAATGGAAGTCTGTGTTCCTCGTTAAGAAGTAAGCCAGTAAAATGTTTATTGACCTCATCTAAGTCTGGGACCTTTTGCTACCAAACCATGCCCAGCTAAAGTGTTTTTACCCCACTTGTCTTTCCGGGGCTCCGAAAAGCCCCCCTGGTTCTAAAGCACCTCCCTTGCCTTCAAAAGCAGACTTAGCATTCTGTGCTTGGAACAGCACCCTCTCACTAGCTCTGGAGGACTTTGGAATGTTTGTTCCTGAAGTCCAGAGCATGTCTTTCTTGGCATGGAACTAAAGGAGGCCGACTCCATTCTCTGTCTTCATTCCTCTGCCCTCTATCTGCTTATAGGCAGCAGCAGCAGCAGCAACAGTAGGAGAGAGCTCGAATAGCAACCCTTACACCACCACAGCTAAGCCTGCACCATCTCCAGGCCTCAGCACCCGCTTCAGCTCCTACAGGCACAGAGGACTTGCCCAGACCTGGACTTTACCAGCAGTAACCCTAAGTCGTCACATCTCTCTCCTCTCCTTTGCAGGAGGCCCCTCTGAGAACAAGCTCCTGGCTGGTGACCAGATTGTGGCTATTAATGAGGAAGACGTGAGTGAAGCCCCGAGGGAGAGGCTCATAGAACTTATCAGGTAACAGGGGCGTCTTGGCAGGAGCTGATCAGTATCCCCACCCCTGACTCACCGGTGACATGGGGCTACCACTATCCCCCCTTGCTCTGAGAGCAGAATCCTTCCAGGCAGAGAAGCCCTATACAGGGCTCCTGGCTAACCCAGAACTTCAGGGGCCGGCTATTCAGGGTCAGCAGGAGCCTTCATACACACTGGCTTAGCATCTCCAATGATGTGAACAGATGCAAAGAACTCCCTGCTGGAGTCTCACCCCTACCTCCCTCCACCCGACGAATCTCTTCACCCCAGCCCCTTTTTTTTTGTCCAGTGGGACATACCAAGTGACAGATGAGAATCAAGCCATTAAAACAACATCCTAGATATGCACAGTGCAATCAAGACATTGACCAACTCCCCCACTCCAGAAAAAAAATTAGAATCCGTGGCCAGTGGGTTGAGGAAGAGAACCTCCCAATGTGGATACTGTGCATAGTGTTTGTGGCCCCTAAATGCCCTCCCCAGATGGAAGCTGATGACAAAAGGAACGTTGTGGGATCACCACTGTTTATAAATGGAGAGTAATCACATTGTCTTTACCTATCCCTTACCCCTACACACATTACACACACACACACACACACCCCATACACACTCTCCTACCCCACATCCACACCACATGCACACACCCTGGCATACATTTGTTAAAAAGGAATTAGAGAATAAGAGGTAAAGGCTCCAAATTGCATGGACTAACCTCAGTTTGGGGGAGCTTGGCTATCTTACTCCAAATGGAACCATGTACATGCTCACTCTTTCTCTCTCTCTCCTTTTCTCTCTCCCTCTCTCTTTCTCTCTCCCTCTCCTCCTCCTCTCTCTCTCCCCCTTGCAAAGTCTGACTTCATTTCTGCCTCCATCTCCTTCAACTCCTCCTGGTTCAGAGTGTTTTCATCCCACTCATCTTTCCAGGCTCCCAAAAGCCCACCTGGTCCCAGAGCTCTTCCCTTGCCTTCAAAGGCAGACATAGCAATCTGTGTATGGAACAGCACCCTCTAACTAGCTCTGAAGGGCTTTGGAATGTTCCCTCCTGAAGTCCAGAGCACTTCTTGGCTTCTTTGGCATGCTTCCACCAGCTCAACACCGTGAAATGTGTCTGATCCCTAATGACCATTTATTTGACTCTTCTCCAAGTTCAGTTGTGTATTGCCTTTCCCCACCTTCCACTCTCCACCCTCTGCTACCACACCAATAGGAGGTGAGTTCTTTCTATCCTATTAGGGCATGTTGGGGTTTTTTCAGCCTGGTCCCTCAGAAGTCACTGCTTTGCTTTCAGTAGATATCTTTGCACTCCAAAACAAGTTAGGCTGATTTCGTGAGGGGTTCCAGAGCTCTTTCAGCATTAAAGCAGAGCACACTCTTGATAACCTTGGGAGCCAGTGGGTTATTCATTCATTCAATCAATCAACCAACCAGTATTTATTATTGTCCTTGATGCACCAGGCGCTGTTCCACACACTGAAGATATAGCAATGAATAAGACAGACAAAGATCCCTGGCTCACTGGAGTTTACATTTTAGTGAAAGGAAACACATCATAAGCAGAAAAGATTATAAGTAGTTCTACAACGTATTAGAAGCTGATAAACGTTATTAAGAATAGAAAGTAGATCTAGGTAAAGAGGATCAGGAGTGCTGGGCACAGGGGTGCAAAATGTAACTAAACAGTAGGGCCTATGTTGACCTCATTGAGAAGGTGACATTTGAAGAAAGACTTGAGGGAGGAGAAGGTGTTGAAGAGAGAACAGCCAGTGCAGAGGCCCTAAGGCCAAGAGTGTGTTTGGCACGATTGTGGAACAGGGGAGAAGCCAGTAGGACTGGAGTTGGTAAGGAAAGAGGAGAGTTATAGAAAATAAGTCCAGATAATGGAGAACCTTTGAAGCCACCATAGGGACTGTGGCTTTGTTCTAAATGAAATGGGGAGACATGGCAAGGGGCTGGAGGAGACGAGTCACATAATCCAACTTATGTTATGCCCCTCCCCTGTTCAAGACAAAGTATTTTCTTTAGTATTTTTCCTGGAAAACAACTCTTTACTTCTGGGAACTTCCCACACACTGGGGCTGATTAATCCCTGTAGTTTGCCTCACCAAATGTGGGAGATGTTCAGAGTTCTAGAGCCGCAGGCCTTGGCATTTCTCAAATATCCAGAATCAAGGGCAGCTTGACTCTACTTCTTAAATGACTTTGTTCACGTAAACATTTGAAAAGGGCCAACAAGGAGAGGGGAAGCTCCTTCAAGGCAAACTATTTCCATTTCTTTTAGTTCTTTTAAAAGATTATGTACTCCTGGGAGAGAATTTTCATACCTCACAGCCTGTTTGATCATTGGCATAATTCTTGCCGGAAGAGTTTCATATTCTTCATTCTTTTGAATATTTGCTATCTGGAGAGTTTTGGTTTCCATCTGTTGCTCCCTGGCTCTCTTTTTTGGTCCCTCAATTAAAACAAATCTGCTGAGTATGAGTCATGGTGACCAAATGACCTCCTTTGGGTTTTTCCTTTGAATGTCTCCTCTCACTTAAATACCAAATTACCAATAATCATTGTACATGGTTCCCAGGACTCTCTGACTTTGAATTCCGTAATGCAGGCTTTCAGTTTTCCTTGAGAATTTTCTAGTCTACACATAAAATTGCTACTAAGGTTTGGAGATTTCTACAGAGAGTATGTGAGAAAGAATATGAAAAGAAGACCTAAAAAATGACAACCCCAGAGGTAATGGTTATACCATCTTCGGATGCCTGTGTGAATTAATATGGATGGTTTGTGCCGGCCTCCACAAATGACTGGAGGTGAAGTGTCCATGCAGACACTCAGATTGCCCTCTATCCTAATCCATATACCTGAATGCAGCCAGGGGAAAATTCTGGTGTTGCTTCTTGTACTAGATGAATACCTAGTACATGATACACTACTCTCCTGTTCCCTCTTTTCTCTGTAGGAGCGCTAAGGAATTCATCGTTCTTACAGTTCTGCACACTCATCAGGTGAGTGAGCCTCTTTGCCATCCCTTCCTCCTGACTGAGAAGAGATGACATTTCCATATTGGAAAGCAACAGTGATGGGGTTGGGGGTTCAGAGACTACAACCAACATATGAGCCAAGGATTTAGGAGTGAACTTAAAGAATACCTTCTGAACAGCATGTCTCTGCTCATGTCCAAAGCTGAGGATTTTGAAGGGCTGTGCTGTGCTGTGCTGTGTTCTGTCCTGTGCCTTCTGCTTTACCCACTTAAGCTGCCCACTGCCTCAATTCCGAATACAGTTTCGACTTCTTTTTGGCTGTACTCCATTAAAATGTATCTGTCCAATGTGAACTCTCATAAAGTCCTGGATGATGATAGGTGCCAATCTTATTCATATAAGTTACCTACAATGTATGAGACACAGCACCATATGTGATATAATTTAATATAAAGTTGCTGGGGGGTACACTTGGACAAACAGATTCATCTTTGTCCTGGTACAATCACTTAACTGGCTTTGTGACCTTGGATGAGTCAGTTCCCCATTCTGGACCTGTTTCATCATCTGTACATTGAGAGATTTAAAGTAGAACAGTGTTGCCTAAACATACCTGATCATAATAGTTGCCAGGACTACTTATTAAAAGTAAAAATTTCTAGTCCCCTCTCCTCAAGAGTTGGATTTAGAAAGTTGTGTCCATTATTGGTTATATCCTTATAGCATTCTTAGCTTAAATGCACAAACCCAGGTACACAACTTCCATGTGCAAAATTCAGAGCCCTCACTCTACCTCCAGCCCACCTGTCCCCTTATTCATGTCCCCAACAGTCCTCTGCACCCCAGCGTGGATGCTGTACCCTCAATGTATAGCCACAGGAGAGGTCACATCTGTTGGGGGTGGGGGACGTGAAATTAGGGAAGGCTGCAAGGAGGAGGCTGCACCTGAGCTGGACCTTGAGGGATGGGGCAAGATTTTCCGTAGAGAGATGACACAGCGAGGGATGGAACACAGGTGCACAGCATGGGCTCACCAGGCAAGAGCAGGATTGAAATCGATCTTGGTTCAAACTAACTGCCTCTCCCCATGGCCCCCAGCTCCCAGACCTCTTCTGCATCAGTGTGAACTTCACTAACACACTCATACACTCACACACATATACACACTGACAGATACACACAATACACTCACTCATTCATTCACAACCTCATACAAAATGACTCACATGTATCCTCGCACGTACACTCACACACATACACTCACCCGCTCATACCCATACATATACATACACACACTACTCACATATACACACACTCATGTGCTCTCTCACATATGTACACACAATGCTCCCAGGCAGATAGGCCTTTCTCAGTTCCAGTTCTCTTGTCTCTGGGCAGGCAAGCCCCATCACTCCATTGTTGTTACCAATAGTCCCCTCCCCACCACTTTGCTGCATGTGTGCAGTTGCCTCCTGGGCAGTAGGCAGTCAGTCCCAACCTCCCAATCTCCTGTCTTGAAAATGACCACCAGTTCTCCCACTAAAACGTGCTTGATGTGTGGTTAGAATGTACTACTCTGATCAGAGACCCAGTGTGGGTTTACTTTGTTAGTCAGGTCTTCTCAAATTTCACCTTCTTGCAGAAGCCTTCCCTGAGTATCCTTTCTAAAATAGCATCTACCTGTCACTATCTTCTGATACTGCTAATTTTCCTTCAGAGCTGGAATATTATATTTTTAAACTTTTCTTTTGAAATAATTATAGATCACAAGAAGTTGCAATGATAGTAGAGGTATACCATGTACCTGTTACCCTGTTTTACCCTGTTTCTCCCAGTGGTTATATCTTGTATAACTATGTGCAGTAGGCTGGGTGCAGCAGTTCACACCTATAATCCCAGCACTTTGGGAGGCCGAGGCAGGTTGATCACTTGAGGCCAGGAGTTCGAGACCAGCCTGGCCAACATGGTGAAATCCCATCCCTACACAAAACACAAAAAAATTAGCCTGGCGTGGTGGAGCGCACCTGTAGTCTCAGCTACTCAGTAGGCTAAGGCATGAGAATTGTTTGAACCCGGGAGGCAGAGGTTGCAGTGAGCTGAGATTGCACCATTGCACTCCAGCCTGGGTGACAGAGCGAGACTCCATCTAAAAAAAAAAAAACAAAAAACAAAAAAAAAAACTATGTGCAATAGCAAAACCAGGAAATCAACAATGATACAACATATGTATATGGTTCAATATGAATTTATCACATGTGGGGTTATGTATCCACCAACACAGTCAAGATACCCCATTTACCATAATATTGTTATTATACATTGCATGCCTGTGACAAAGTATCTTATGTACCCTAGAAATAGATATACCTACTATGTACTCACAAAAATTTAAAACTTAAAAAGTCACTGGACAAGTCTGTCACCAAAAGGATTCCTCATGTTGTCCTTTTATAACCACACTCACTTCACCCCCTACACCGAATCCCTGTCAACGACTTTACATTTCCCTAATTTTATCATTTCAAAAATATTATATAAATGGAAGCAAAGCATTGTGGCTCCTGTCTGGAATTCCAGCTACTTAGGAGGCTGAGGTGGGAGGATCACTTGAACTAAGGAATTTGAGATCAGCCTGAACAACATAGAATGAGACCTTATCTCTAAAAATTTTCTTTTTAATTTAGCCAGATGTTGTAGTGCACACCTGTAGTCCCAGCTACTTGAGAGACTGAGGCAGGAGGATTGCTTGAGCCCAGGTATTGGAGACTGCTTTGAGCTATGATAGCACCAGTGTACTCCAGCCTGGGCAATAGAGCGAGACCGCTTCTCTAAAAAACAAATAAAAAAAATACAAATATAATTATATAATATGTAACCTTTGGGGATTGGTTTTCTTCACTTAGCAAAATGTCCTCGAGATTCATCCAACTTGTTGCATGTATCAATATTTTGTTCTGTTTTATTGCTGAGTAGTACCCCCACGGTATTCCATGGTGTGGATGTACCAGTTTGTTTAATCATGTACCCATTGAAGGGTATCTGGGTTGTTTCCAGCTTGGGGCTACTACAAATAAAGCTGCTATAATATTTATGTACAGGATTTTTATGGGCATAAGTTTTCATTTCTGTGAGATAAATGCCCAAGAGTATGATTGCTGGGTCAAATAGTAAGTGTATATATAGCCTATTAAAAAACTGCCAGACTGTTTTTCAAAGTGGCTGCGCCATTTTACATTCCCATGAGATATTATATTTACATGTTTATCATCTCTGTCCCTCATTAGAATGTCAGCTCCATGAGGGTAGAGACTGTGTTTTGTTACGGCTGTATCCCCAGCACCTGGCACAGAGTAGGTGCCAATAAATATTGGTTGAAGGAATGAAGGAAACCCAGTTTCCAACCATCAAAGCAACCTAAACAAAACTCAAGTGTCCAAACTTAGGTGCAGAATAAAGGGCATAACATTCACCCCAATCTCTATCTCAACTTTCCCATCCCAGTGCCTCCAACATTTTCTTACCCCCTGTTCTGCTCACTCTGCAGGTCCCAATCCATGGCCCCTTTGCTGAGGCCAGGCTGATTTCCTTCTCCTTCTTAGGTACATTTCCTTCTTAGGTCTTACTGCCCTGGGGACTTTTGTCCTTGTACTATTCCACATCTCTTCTAATACATGTCTGTTTCTTTTAAGACCTTGTTCGATACTCGTGTTCTCCAAACAGCTTTGCCTGACTAACCTCAATGAGCATTTCCCTAATCTGTTCATTCACTCATCAAGCATTTATTAAACACCTACTATTCTGGACATTCTTCTAGGCTGGGAATATAGCAGTGCACAAGACAAACATGGTCCCTGCCCTCACAGAGCTTATATTCTAGTTGTCAGCCTTGTGCTCTCTAACCCTGGGAGCATAGAAGTGGATGAGTACATACACACAGGGCTAATTGTCAAAACATTTAATGACCTGTACAGTAGAAGTCAATCCAGTCAAAATATGAGCCAGTAATAGCACTGGAGCAGAGTCTTGAAGTCCTCTTAATTGTGCCAGATGTTAACCCTATAGTTGATCTACGTTTGTAAGGAGGTCCAGGGGGAGAGGTCAGGTGGCATTCAGGAAGCTTAGGGCAATGCCTGCTTACCAATCAGTGTGAAAGAATCTCTCCATATTTTACAACTGGTATGGCCATCCCAGTGCATCCCAATTGAATGTCAGGCTTACGTACATGTACAGTCGATCCTCATTATTTGCAGATTCCCTATTTGCCCACTTGCCTACTCCCAAAAATTTATTTATAATCCCCAAAATCAATACTCATGGCACTTTCCTGGTCATTTGCAGACATGTGCAGAGTGTGAAAATTTTGATTTACCCAATGCACACGTTCCCAGCCGAGGTCTGACAAGGTGATGCTCTGCCTTCTTGTGTCAGTTCTCATACAGAGGTAATCAGAGGATGGAGACGATAGGGGGCAGTGCAGTGTAGTGCAAGAAACAAACTGCAGTTCTGGGGCCAGTTGGACAGCGTCTGAGTCTTGACTCTGGCACCTGTGAGTGGAGTGGCCTCAGGCAAGTCACTTAACATTTTTGAGCTTCATTTTCTCTTTGTAAAATAAAGAACATAGAAGCTACTAGGATGAGTTGTTTTTAAAATTTAACACCATAATTTATGTGAAATATTGGAGCAGGAGTTCAGTATTCACTAATTCAGTGTTCATGGAAATGTTATAGAACGTAACTACCTCAACAAGTCTCCACTGACAGATATTCTCTCTTTAGCTGTACTGAAAGCTTCTTGAAGACTCCCAATATGTGTTTAATGTAATACCCCCTACATCACAGAAAATAATACTGTGTTCACAGCAGGCACTTAGCATCTCATGGGTGCGAGGATACTGCTACCTATTACAGAACTCTTGTCATGTTAACGTTTGATTACCACTACTTCCAGAAGACAGCCTCCTAATAGGTCCAGGATGTGGCCTAGGAATCTATATATATATATATATTTTTTTTTTTTTTTTTTTTTAAAGACACTGGACCAGACAATCTGCAAGTCTCTTTCTATTAATAACTCCTACATTCTGTGGCGGATAATGGCCTAATACCTACTCCTACATACTGTGGCTGGTATTTTTTTTTTTTTTTATAGAGTCTCACTCTGTCACCCAGCCTGGAGTGCAGTGGTGCCATCTCAGCTCACTGCAACCTCTACCTCCTGGGTTCAAGTGATTCTCCTGCCTCAGCCACTAGAGTAGCTGGAATTACAGGTATGTGCCACTACACTGGCTAATTTTTGCATTTTTAGTAGAGACAATATTTCACCATGTTAGCCAGGCTGGTCTCGAACTCCTGACCTCAAGTAATCCGCCCGCCTTGGCCTCCCATAGTACTGGGATTACAGGCGTGAGCCACCACACCTGGCCTGGTAATGGTTCTTGACCCTGTTTATCCATTAGAACCATCTGAGAAGCTCTGAAAACTATTAATACTCAGTTCTGATTCATTCGAGCAGCAGAGACAGAAAAAACAAGAAAACATAAAAATATTGATACTTGGGCTCTTGCCCTGACTCATTGAATTAGAAGCTCTGGAGATGAGACCCTGGTATTGGTCTTTTGAAAAGGCTCACTAAATGATTCTGATATGGAGTCTCTCTCAGATGACATTTTCCTTGTAAGAGTGACTCATAGCATGGCAGACAACTGGGGAGAGGGGTCACAGGAGTTCTTTCCCAGGTCCCCTCAAACCATACTGCATAGATAGCCACTTAATAAGCTTCTGTGTATTTAAGGGTGTTCCTTAATCTTTGAATTACCAACTAGTCCTCATGACTGACTGGATATTTATTAATCTTGAAACCCTTAGACCTTGGCACACAGTAGGTAATCAGTAAATATTTTTAAACAGATAAAGTACTGGATTATGACCAAGAATGACCCTGATAAAGCAAGCACAGACAATCTGTTTCAAATGAAACCCTAGTTTTCTGGTTCTGAAAACAGCCTGTACTTAAAGAACTGGAATCCCCTCTGCTTGGAGCCACCTGCCTAGAAAAAGAAAGCCAAAATAATGGGAACCACCTCAGAGAAACTGGTTTTCTACAGAGCTTCCTGACATATAGTGTTTGTCAGATGGTAGATACTCCAACCATATATGCTGAATTAATGAACTAATTCATTATTAATTTTAGCAATCATCTAATATATTTTATGGCATGTCTACTATGTGCTTGGTGCTAGGGGGAGACATATTAACATAAAATGGCATCTCTGCTTATACAGCCTGGTTGGGGATATGAGTGATGGCAGTGTGGATTAACAGGAGTACTACAGGAAATCCAAGAAGGGGAATTGAGGAGTTGGGGAAGGATTCAGGATAAAGGTAGAGTTTGAACTAAACTGTAAAGTGATGGCATTTAGCTGCTCAAAAGGACACTGTAGACCCTGGAGGATGGGGACAGGGAGGAAACAGCGTGAGGTGGGTCCAGGAGTGATAGCAAGCCAGGTGTGTGCAGGGAGCTGTGGGTAGAACCACCAAGTGCAGCAAAAGGTGATCTTGGAGAGGTGGTTAAAGAGTCAGGTGTAGTTTATGGCGGGCTTTGGAAGTCAGGCAGAGGATATGTTCATGTCCAGGCAGTCTTGAGTGTGGGAAGGAAGGCCCCCTGGTTCCCTTAGTAGTGATCTGGTGAAACCAGGATGGCCCTCCATTGTCCTAGGCTCCCACAGTGGTTGCTATAGTAATTGATTGTAAGTAGGCTCAGGTGTCAAAGGCAGTGAGCCAGAAGGGCCAAAGCGGGGCCCTATCTTGCTCTAAAATATTTGGCCCTATACCTGACTTTGGTCAAGATCTAAGTGATCACAACCCTGACATCTGTACTAATACAGACACCAAATTTTAAAAATTGTCAAAAAATAACCAGCTGCTGAATTCTGCACTGAGGGAAAGGCAGACTCTCTTCTATTCCTTATTCCACCAAGCTGCTGGCTTCACAGTTGCTTCACGGGGCTTGCAGTGGCCCCAGATGTACTTAGCAATTCTAGTCCCATGTTTCAGGCCAAAATTCATTTTAGCCAGAAAGGATGCCTGTTGCAAAATGAGATTTCCAGCTGCTTGGAGAAAAAAATAGGGTCAGTGAGGAGCTCAAACATTCCAGCTTTAAGGTGCTCAATTAATGTATGCTTAATGGATTGAGATATCTTCAACAATGTTGATTTCTGGGCCCCACTCTTCCAGAGATTCTAACTTTTAAAATCTGGTATGAGCCTAGGCATCTGTACTTTAACAAGCACTCCTCAGTGATTCTTATCATCAGGCAAGTTTTAAAAACAGCTGGTTAGTGCATGGTTATGAATTAGTGCAGAAGTTGGCAAACTGTTTCTCTGAAGGGCCATATAATTAGTATTTTACGCTTTGCAAGCCATATGTGGTAGCACGAAAGCAGTCACAGGCAATACATAAATGAAGATCACGGCTGTGTTCCAGTAAAGCTTTATTCACAAAAACAGGTGGTGAGCAAGATTTGGCCTATGTAGGCCTGTAATTTGCTGGCCCCTGAAGTGTATTATGCCTTCCTGCTACCGCATTCACATTTTGACCAGGGCCTTTCCAATTCTCAACATTGTAATATAAAGGAGTGCCCCTAATATTACAAACTTCAAGCCCCACAGCTGAGCTTTGAAGATGCTTTGGGACAGGGAGGCCTCTGAGAGGCCCCTCATATCACACTGCAAAGCAGGCCTCACCTGTGTCTGAGCATAAGGCTAGATGTGACTCCATGACATCTAGCAGAGACCAGCTGGCAATGAATGAGTCACCAGCATCAAGGCTGAAGACTGAGAATAGGATGGAATCTTAGAGACCAACAGGACAAGGGTCAATGAGGAATGAAGTATAAACAAGCTGAAAATAACTCTGAAACAGACACCTGGAAATGATTATAATCCCTGAAAATATTGGCAATGTCATTTCCTCCTTTGTGATTTGTGCCTATAATTAACTGAATCTTTGGTTTTCAGTGGTACAAACAGAAACTCACTAGGACAGGATCTAGTCTTGCATCTTTGGTAGGGATAGCAAGGATGCCATCCTTTTCACTGTGGTGAAAACATAAAAGGATACCAGTTGGGGTTCTTCATTTGTTTGAGTCCATTACATAATACCAAGATAGAACCAGAACCAGTGGATGAAAGATCAGGAAAGGACTCCCAGTTTTAGCCTGCTGTGGGGGAACAATCACTAAGCAAAGGTTCAGGAAACCTGGGTTCTGGTTTCGGCTCTGCTACTCAATTATTTCAATACTTTGGGTAAAGTATATCCGCTTCCCAGGCCTCCATTTCACATGTGAAAATGAAGGTTGAGCTGCATGGCCCATTCAGGTCTCTAGAGATGCCTCGTTCTACACACTGTGCCATGCAGGCATCTGAGGGCAGATGATGGCAGAGAAGAGAGGTGACTGTCAGGTAGAAAGATTCCACTTGCCTCATGTTTGTGGCACCTTGGTGGCACTTTGGATGACTGTGGAGATGGAATCAAACACAGCTGCCTGAGCATAGCTACAGATCTTTCTATCTATCTTGCCCCTTTCTCTTGCTTCTGCCTCAGCCTGTAGTCCCTGCTCAGGATTGGAGCACCAGGCTGTGCAACACACAGAGGCATTTATCAACTCCATGTATAATCAATACTATAATCACTTTTTGCAATGATCTCCACATGGATACATGGAGCTCTGGATTTCATTGTGCTATATTGTCTGCTGCCAAAAAATTGCCCCTTTGGCTCAGGATGAGAAGTCTAAGGTTTCTTTAGCTCAATGGTTCTTAATATTGGCTGCATTTGGAAATTATCAGAAGCTTGAAAAAAATACTGATGCTCAGACCTCACCCCCAGGAGTTCTGATGTAACTGGTCTGTCGTGGGCCCTGGGCTTCAGGATTTTTAAAAGCTCCTCCCAGCATTTCTACTATGCAGCCAGGACTGACACTCACTGCCTGAGTTCTTGCTGGACTCAGGTGAAACAAGTGGTTTTTTGCAGTCTCCCCTCTGTGGGAATGAGATTGCTGGCTCTGACGGAGAACACAGCTGGGACCAGGGCCCAAGACACAATGAGGACGTTTGTTTCTGATGTGTATCTTAGGGCCCTGCCCTCCTGTGGCTGATCTGGTAAATGAATCTCAACTGCAGTGTAAATGGTAGATAATAGCTTAATGTATTCCCAGCTGGCAGGGACCTTCAGGGCCTTAACACAAAGAAATTCCTGATTGTAAGACTCGGGCTCCATGGCAAGGCCCATAGGGGTGGTGGTTTGAAGTAGCCCCAAACCTGATTCACTCCCTAGTCCTCTTCATCTCAGTAAATGGCAAGTCCATTCTTTCAGTTGAAGTCTCTCTTTTCCTCACTCTCATATCCAATCAGTCAACGTGGCATCCTAACTCAGTATTCAAAATATATCCAGAATTCACTCACTTTTCGACTCCATCATCACCATCCTAGCCCAAGCCTCCATCATGTTTTAACCATATTATTGCAGTTACAAATACTGTACTTACCCCCAACTGGTCTCCATGCTCTTGCCATTGTCCTCCTACACTCTGTTTTCCACACAGCAACCAGAGGCTTCCTTTTAAAATGCACATCAGACTCTGTTCAATCAAATCCCTCTAGTGGAGTGAAATCCAAAGTTCTCACCGTGGTTTACAAGGTCCTCCATGACCCAGCCCCCAGCTGCCTCTCTGAGCATCTCCCACCTTGCTCCTGCTCCATCACGCCACTTCAGCCACCTTGGCCCTCCTTGCTGTTCTTCATACACCTCAATTCACCTCAGGGCCTTTACTGTAGTTTCTGCCCAGAAGCCTTTCTCCGGATAGCCTGGTGGCTCTCTCTCCCTCTCTTCCTTAAGTTTCTGCTTAATGTCTCATCCTTAGGTCTTCCCTGACCATCCTGTCTAAAATAACCTCCCACAGTGGCCGGGCACCGTGGCTCATACCTGTATCCCAGCATTTTGGGAGGCCGAAGTGGGTGGATCACTTGAGGTCAGGAGTTCAAGACCAGCCTGGCCAACATGGTGAAACCCCATCTTTACCAAAAATACAAAAATTAGCTGGGCATGGTGATGCCTGCCTGTAATCCCAGCTACTCAGGAGGCTGAGGCAGGGGAATCACTTGAACCGGGGAGGCGGAGGTTGCAGTGAGCCGAGATCACACCACTGCACTCTAGCCTGGGCGACAGAGCAAGACTCCATCTCAGAAAAAAAGAAAAAATTAAAAATATAACCTGCACAATTCTACTTGTGGATATATATCCAAGGGAATTGAAATTAGTATGCCGAAGAGCCATTGGCATTCCCATGTTCATGGCAGCACTATTCACCATAGCCAAGATATGGAAACAACCTAAGTGTCCACCATCAGCAGATGAATGGATGAAGAAAATGTGGTATAAATACACAATGGAATACTATTCAGCCTTTAAGAAGAAGTAAATCCTGTCATTTGCTACAACATGGATGAACTTGGAGGACATTATCCCAAGTGAAATAATAATAATTATTATTATAAGCCAGACACAGAAAGACAAATACTGCATGATCTCACTTATATGCAGAATCTAAAAACATCAAAATCGTAGAAGTGGAGCATAGAATGGTGATTACTAGAGGCTAAGGTTGGGAGGAAATGGGGAGATGCTGTTCAAAGGATACAAAGGCTCACTTAGACAGGAGGAATAAGTTTTTGAGATCTATTGCACAGCATGGTGACTATAGTTAATAATAATGTATTATGTATTTCAAAATTGCTAATATAATACCCTCACTACTCCCACTCTAACTCACTCATTCTCTTGCGTAGTCCCTTACCCTGCCTTATTTTTCCTCATAGTCCTTCTTTGCTACCTAAAAGATATTTATCGTCTGTCTATCCCTGCTGGAATGGACACTCCATGAGGCCAGGGAGTTTTGTCTGTCTTACGCACTGCTCCATCCATCATCACCTAGAACAGTGTGTGGCATGTAGTAGGCCCTTGCTAAATTTGTCAAATGATTGAATAAATGCCCCCCACCCCCACCAAAGACAATGAGGATGCCCCTCAGCACGACTCCTGTATTCCTGATTGCTGGGCCATACAGAGCTCAGCAGTGAGCTAGAATCCAAGGGGCACCCAGGAAAGGCTTAGTTTCCGGTGTTTGCTAATCATGCTTCCACTAAAATTGTGGGAGAGTTTTCAAGAACTAAAAGCCGGTCAGGCATGGTGGCCTGTAAACTCAGCACTTTGGGAGGCTGAGGCAGGTGGATCACCTAAGGTCAGGAGTTCAAGACCAGCCTGGCCAACATGGTGAGACCCCATCTCTACTAAAAATACAAAATTAGCTGGATGTGGTGGCACATGCCTGTAATCCCAGCTGCTCAGGAGGCAAGGCTGGAGAATCACTTGAACCCAGGAAGTAGAGGTTGCAGTGAGCCGAGATTGCACCATTGCACTCCAGCCTGGGTGACAAGAGTGAAACTCTGTCTAAAAAAGAAATTAAAAAAAAAAAAAAAAAAAAAAACAAGCCTGGCTGATTTTTGGGGCATTTTTTACAGAATTGGATAAACAAAGTGGTGCAGAGCCCAAAACTAGAAAGCCAGGAGACTTGGGTTAAATCTCTCACATCTCTATTCCCCAATAGTGTAGTAACTGTGGAAAAATCCTTTTGGAGTGCTAGGTCTCCTTTCTCCCACATCTAAAATAGTATTTATTATGCAACTCCTTCCTAGGGGCAGGGCATGTCTGTGAGATGAATAAGATCATTTCTGTAAATTCTATGGGATGCTTATATTCAAATGTAATAATAATAAAAAGACATCTTTTAGGTCTATCTCACATTAAGAAAACCAAATATATAAAAAGTCAATGTATGATTGAAGGGGTGGCCTGCCCCTCCACACCTGTGGGTGCTTCTCGTTAGGTGGGACGAGAGACTTGAGAAAAGGAAATAATAGACAGAGACAAAGTATAGAGAAAGAAAAGCGGGACCCAGGGGACCAGTGCTGTGTTTTCAGAGGACCCACACTGGCACCGGCCTCTGAGTTCCCTTAGTATTTATTGATAATTATCTTTACCATCTAAACGATAGGGGAGTAGCTAGAAAATAGGATCATTGTAGGGAGGAAATCAGCAGTAAGACATAAGAACAAAAATCCTTGTAACATGAATAAGTTTAAAGGAAAATGCTGTGCCTTGAGATGCATATGCAAACATCTCCATAAACCTTTTAGCAGTATGGCTCCAGCAAGCCCCTCCTTATTCCTAAAGGCGGTTTCTCCTTACTCAGTAAACAAGGCACACAATGGGTTTTACACCGAGATGTTACATTGCCCAGGGACTGGCAGGATTTTTAACCATCAAGCCTCTTTCAGGTACTTGTTTAACAAAGACACATCCTGCACAGCCCAATATCCTTTTAACCTTAAATCACCTTCGCACATGTCTCTTGCAAGGACAAAGTTGGGGGTAGGGTCACAGATTAACAGCATTTCAAATACAGAACTAAATGGAGTCTCTTATGTCTACTTCCTTCTATATAGACACAGTAACAGGCTGATCTCTTTCTTTTCCCCACAATGATGTTACTAAAGAACTTTTGCAAACTCATCTAGGCCTAGAATATTAATAATGGGGTTCAATCTACCCAAATTCAATTCATGCCCAGCTGTTTCAGAACACACCAATTATATAGGGAAGCATTTAGCACATTGCCTTGCACCTAGTAGGGAATCAATATTTATTTACTGACTCCTTGATCAGTAATGCAAAATGTACCTGTACTGGGACATCTTGACTCTGACGTGACAAAGGTTAGGCTTTCCCTAGATATGGAGAACTCACCATCTCTCTGTTCTTTTTCCAGTCCCCCAAATCTGCTTTCATCAGTGCTGCGAAGAAGGCCAAGCTGAGGTCCAATCCTGTGAAGGTTCGATTTTCTGAGCAGGTGGCAGTTGGAGAAACAGATGCAGTAAGTATAGCTTTGGCTCCATCTCCTCAGCCCCTGGCCATAATCTGCCTGGCTGTCAAGCTCTCGCTCTGGGGTACTTATAGTGGACAGCTTTCCCAGTGGATTAGAGTGGGAGCGTCCAGGTGCTGGAGGGGGGAAAGTAGTAAGTGAAGAGGGATATGTGACATCCAGAGAGGCCCCAGGTATTGTGGGGAGAAGGAATATATATATTGATTCACTCAAGATCCTTCTGATGCTTAGAGAAATTGCCATCCCTAACACAGTAGCTTACACTCAGAGCAAGTGCTCCATAAACATCTTTTGCTACTTGATAGAAACAGGAAGGAAGTAATGGCTTCCTGAAGACCCAGGGAAAGAGTGGCTGGTGAAATTGAGCTCTCTTCACATTTAAGTGGTCTTGCAACTCCACATCTTGACTGGAAAAGGCCATGCAGTGATGAGTGAAGTTACCTAAGGGAAATGATACAGACTCTCATTAAGTCACCAAGTTTTTATTAGGCACCTGCTATGTTCTTAGCACCAGAGGGGAGGCAAAATAAATACCTGTTCCCTGCTACCAGATACCTCTCAGCAATGTTGAGGGGGACAAGTGGTTCAGATTAAGACAATACAAAATCTGCTACTGGGTGGTATTGTTTCAAAGGACAGGTAATATTTGACAGCCCATGCCATGCAGCTGCCAATTTGGGGAGTCTTGGCCAGCCACAGTGTTTCTCATTGCTTTGGGAGGTTTACATGCAGTGAACTGTCGGCTCCAGATGTGCAAATGAGAAGAGGCAGGTGAAGAGCAGAAAAGAAGTGTGTTAAGCAGTCATGCATTCTGGCTGAGTCCCTCAGGAATCTGCAGAAGTTAGTAATATCCCAGTGGGGACGGACGGGATAGCTAGAGCTAACAGGCACTTGTGTGCTCTTGATAGCTGTGATGGGCAGATCTATCTGGAGGCCCTTGGCATTTATGTGCTGAGGCACAGCCACAGTTGTCGGGAGAAGATAGCAGGCCCAGACAGAGCAGGAAATGCACTTCTGGGTGCCAGGCACTTCTATATTATTTGAGGTAGAGTTAATGAGAAGAAGAGATGGAGGACACAGGTGTCTTCCGTCTCCATTTCCCTGACTCTCATTCCCAAACTCAGCCTATGCCCTCCTCCATCTCTGCATGAGGAAGGCTGGCAAACCCAGGGGACTACAGGACCCCACTGGGCAAGCTGTCTGAATAATTGATGGTTGGGATCTGTGTCAATCCTAGAAGAAAAGGTTTAAGAGAAGTGATAATTGGTGAGCAGAGGGGAAAAGGAGTAATATGGAGCCCCTGCAAATCAGGGTGAAATAGACCCCAAGGTCCAAGTCACCAGGAGGATGTTTGTGTCCTGAGTGCTTGAAAACTCAGAGGACGTATGACTTGGATTTGGGAAGTAGGAACAGGTGCATCCTATCCCATCTCAACATTGCAGAGTAATCTGTCAAGGGCAGGCCACCCAGTGAAGAACTCCTTCCCTTCCTCCCCACTCCCCTCCCCTCTCTTTTCTTCCTCTCCCTTCTACTCCCCCTTCTCCACTTTCTCCTCCCTCCACCATGATTCCCCTCTCCATACGTCACAGCTAGGCTACAGGCACAGCTAGGTTAAAAGCATAACGATGCCCCCACTCCAGTCTAATCTGAATGCAAATGCCACAGAGTAGCTAGGACCCACCTAGAGTTACTTCTTTCTCAGACAGGCCACCAGGCATAGTGTGAGGCTCTTGTCTGGGTGAGAGACAGACATCAATCTTCCAACTCTTGCTGCACTCGTGAAATTACCTGATGTTACAACAGCACCCTCCTCCATGCTGCCACCAGTATGGACCATAGCAGCCTCATCACAGGTCGGGACCTGGGGGAGTCCAGGCCCAGGTGACTCCAGGCTCTCCTATCAACCCTTTCCTTTCGTGTTCCAAGGCTTTATTAAGCAGCCAGAGCAAAAATAAATCCTGTGGGCATTCCTTGCCAACTCTATTTTTAAGCAAATTCAATTAAGTAATTATCTGAGTCCGACCCAGTGTGCTAAATAAAACCTGCCACCGCTGGGATCCGGGGCCTCTGGGCCTGGCAGGAGCAAGGCATCTCAAGATCAGGGAGGGAAGCAGGGAGTCACACTCTTCCAATTTTATATCCCATCATTTCCCACCTTGGCTTGACCACAGCCAAGCTTGTCTCTTGGCTCCTCACCACCATCAACCATACCCCAACCCAGGAGGATTTGCTTGTTCCTCTTTCCATGCTTTGTCCATGATCCATGACAGTCTCTAGGTCTGGACTGTTCTCATCTGGCTTCTCAAATCATCCACACCCACTGTCTCCTTCAAAATCAAAATCCAATTTGCTTTAAGTAGGAAACTTTAGCCATCTTATACCTGTTGGTTTGATAATGTGTATGTGTGCCAAGTCACTACAACAAGAATTTAAGACTGGACTTAAATCTCCTGTAGCTCTCATAGAGACTTAGCATAGTGCTGGGCATACAGTAGAGGTTCAGTGAATGCCCAGTGAATTAAGGAATCTGATTATCTCTGCAGCTTTTCCATTCCTATAGAGCTAATGATGATGCTGGCCCAGGGAAACGGTTGGGATGAGAGTGATCATTCAATAAATGCACATCAAGCACCTACTGCCCATTCATTGAGCAGCCATTTATTGTGCACCAAATGTGTGCCAGGAACTTTGTTTAGTGTTGGGACTACAAAGATAAATAGGATGTGGTCTTTGTGCTCTCATTTCACCATTTGATTGTGAAAGACAAATATCCTTCAAAAATATGATAAAGGTGAGTTTCGGCAACATAGCGAGACCCTGTCTCTACAAAAAGTAAAAAAATTAGCTAGGTGTAGTGGCACATGCCTATAGTCCTAGCTATTTGGGAGGCTGAGGTAGGAGGATCACTTGAGCCCAGGGGTTTGAGGCTGCAGTGAGCTGTGGTTGCACCACTGCACTCCAGTCTAGGCGATAGAGCGAGACCCTGTCTCAACAAAACAAAACAAAACAAAATACAGTAAGAGCATTGTAAGAAGTGTGCATAAATTGCTGTAGGAATGCATGGAAGGACCAGGTCCAAGTATTTGATGATATTAGACCAAGGCTTTACAGAATACATATTTGAGCTGGGTTTTGAAGGATACATAGGAGTTTGCCAAAGAGGAAAAGAGAAAGGCAGGGGGAACAGCTTTTCTTTCTTTCTTTCTTTTAGAGTCCTCAGAGAAAGAGAACAGCCTTTATTTAGTGAATTTTTATTAAGAATGTCTCAATCGGAGTCAGTACCTCCCACTCCTAGAGAGCTTTTGAAAATGTCTGAGGGCCAGGCATGGTGACTGTCACCTGTAATCCCAGTTGCTACTGGAGAGGCTGAGGCAGGAGGATCGCTTGAACTCAGGAGGCAGATGTTGCAGTGAGCCGAGATCACACCACTGCACTCCAGCCTGGGCGACAGAGTGAGACTCCGTCTCAAAAAAAGAAAAAGGAAAGTAAAAAAAAAAGAAAGAAAGAAAATGTCTGAGGGTGTTTCAGGTCATCCCAGTGCTTTGGTGTGCTACTGGCACTTCATGTCTCAGGGTGGGAGATGCTAAGTGTTGTGCAGGGAGTGGGACAGTCCCTGAATAATGAAGAATCATCCAAGGTATGGAGGTGTGAAAGAGGCGTGGGTACTAGGAATAGGCAGGGGTCAGGACAGAAAGGGCCTAGGGCAGGGAAAAGGCAGAGCAAAGGCCTTGACAGGACATGATCTTGGCTTGTGAAGAGCCTCAGGAAAAGGGAGGTATCAGCAGATACGATCAGTCTAGAAGCTTTGTAGCAGGTGTTTAAAAAATGTCAGAGATAAGATCAGGTGGGTGAGATAGACACCAAAGGAGGCCGCTCATCAGCCCTTCAGGGAGTGTGTAGTGATCCCTATGCTCTGATCTGTGGAGGTTTGAACTACAGTAGAATGTGGGTGCTCCATGTCAAATGGAGGCGAGCTTTTGATATGGCTCAGTGTCTTGTTGGGGAATTTGGTTCTGGTCCCCATGTATTATCGATCTGCTCTTTTCTCTGTCTCTGTCCTCCTACACCTTTGGCTCTCTGTCTCCGTCGCCTTTTCTCCTTTTTCACACCCTTCCTCTGGCTTCCTACCTCCTTTTAAATGAGCCCCTCTCCTTGTCCTTTCCCTGCTTGTTCACAGAAAATGATGAAGAAAGAAGCTCTCCTCCTCATCCCCAACGTCCTGAAGGTTTTCTTAGAAAATGGGCAGATCAAGTCATTCACATTTGATGGTCGGACCACTGTTAAGGTACATACAGTCTCCTCCCCCTGGCCAGCATTGCCCTCTCCAGAGTACACGCGGTTGCGTGACCTGTGTTCCTCTGAGTCTGCACATAGCTGCTTGCCACTGGAGTAAGGTGGCCTTTAAGTTCTGGATGGTTGTTAGCACAAGGCTGCAAAAATGCAGATGAGAGTGGTGGTAGAAGTTTGCATGCCCAACTGTGTGCTGGTGGTTGTTAAACCGTGTATGTGCATTTATACTTGTGAACTGCTTTGTGTTTGTGTTACATGGGGTCCTTTAGGACTCTTAAGAACTAAGGAATATGAAGATCATTAAGCCATTTATAAAGCAAAAGTGATTTATATTGATACAATAACACCTACACAAGTTCATGCATAGAAATCAGCACAGTCTCTTGGGAGATTAGCTTAGCTATGCCTTGCCTTTTAAATAACAACCTGATCTAAAGCACTGAACCAAGATTTGAAATGTCCAGCCACAGCCCCTTTGGCTATTCTTTTCACAGGAAGAGCAATTACTGAACTGTGATTCTTAACAGCTCAGCCAGGTGTCAGAAAGTCCTAGTGACTTTTCTCTAATCCTTAGGAATAGAAGTGATGGTATGATTCACCCCCAGATTCAACTCTGCTCTGGGACAGAAATATCCATTCCTGCATCTTCTGGACTCTCTCCAGAAAGAGAATGCCATCCCCAGAATGAGTATTTTAATGCAACTAATGCTGCCCAAACTGCTGGGCAGCTACCACGCCTGCCCAGAAAACCTAACTTGGTCCACAGGTACCCTGAGGTTCCCATACTGGGACCAAGGCAATCCTACAAGTAAAGAAATTCTTGGGCCAGCAAACGTTTGCTAAGAGGAGTTATCAGGTACTCAGAATGGGTCTTGCCAGTGATTTTCAACCAGGATTGGTGCTTCCCACTCTTAGAGAGCTTTTGGAATGTCTAAGGGTGTTTTAGGTCATCCCAATGATTTGGTGTGCTACTGGCATTTTGTGTTTTAGGGTCGGAGACGCTAAGTGCTCTGCAGGGAGGGGGACAGTCCTTGAATGGAGAATTTTTTTGAAAGGTTTAGGCCTAGGTGGGTCCACCAGGGGACCTAGGACCAAAACGTACTCCTTAGGGTGCCATAGAATGTTCTTTTGTCTATTGAAAGGGGCATGGGAGGGGGCATTGAAACAGAACTAGACCACCCAGAAGGTGCCCAAATGTGCCTTCTCCAGATGTGAATTTCGCTTGGTGTCAGAATTCTCCTTGGTGGTTTATTCGTGGCTTGGTATGTCCATTGTGGACTCTGTCTCCATACTGGAGGGTTTAGTGCCCTCTCTTTTCCCTTGGAGGCTTCTCTGAAGTTCTCCCACCTCACATCATCAGTGCCATTGTGGCTTCCAGGTAGCCCTAGCCTTCCAAGACAGCAGTGTTCCCCTCGCTTGTGATCTCATTCTGACTCCAGGAAGGGTGTGCTGGCGACTTATTGGAGCTTTGACAGGCTGCCAAGCCACTTGTCCCAGAGAGGTACCTGGGTGAATTGACAGCCTGGCACAGGGGCTGTTACACTTGTAACACCAGTTGGCAATCGCCGGATTGGCTGTCCACAATCCCAGTGCAGCCAAACTGCAAAGAAAACCTCATCTGTCCCTGACAGAGCTCCAGCAACACTGGCGCCTCTGTGACTACTTGGACAACACAAAGAGATGCTCTGAAGTACCCACCAATTTCCAGCCTAACATTTGAATAACTGAACGTCTTTCAGTGTTCATTAAGGAGCTTGTTTGGCAACTGCGGTTGTAAGGATGTTTCATATTCCCAAGCTTGATTCTTTCCAGCCTTTGGGGGCTGAGAGATGTTGACTCCATGAACACACACATTGGAGCCCAGTGTATAAACCAAAGTCATAGCAAATCAGTGGCAGAAGTCTCAAAACTGATATTTGTGCAGCCCCTACTGATATGTTTCCAGACACCCTAATATTAAAAGTAGGGCAGCAGAGCAGACGGAACCCAGAAGTAGTCAGATTTATGACTGTACACAAAACACATGACATAGTTCCTCTGCGTGGATACATTTTTCAAGTTGCTAAATTGATCGTCTATAAAATCCAGTTATGGTCAAAAATGAACATTTTGCCAGTAACTCAAGTCACTTGATTTAGATTATGAATCCAGAAATAGTATACTTTTTAATCATATAAAAGTCACTTTTGCTTTTATTCATTCCTTAGAGTTGACAGACCATCCCAAGTGGATATTTTGACTTATAAGAGAAGGTGAAGGGAGAACCAACACAGTGCCCGGCACTTAGTAAGCATTTAAAAGATAATGTGTTGAGTGGAAGGAAAGAGGTAGGGAGGGAGAGACATGACCTTCTTTTGCCATATGCCTGGCCAGGTGAAATTCAGAAACATCTACCTCTAACCCCCTGCACCTCTCCCCAGGGCCCAGGCCTCTGAGCAGCACTCATGGATCACTTTACTCATTGTCGATCACAGACTACCATAAAGGCCAGTGTTGCAGCCTTCTCCCCAGGACTATATTTCTTTTCTTGGTGTTTAATCCCCCCTCCCATGTTTGGTGCTTAGAATAGCTTAGGGCCAGAACCAATCTCCCTCTCAAGGCTCTTTTCTGTCCCACAGGATGTGATGGTAACATTACAGGACCGCCTTTCCCTGAGGTACATTGAGCACTTTGCTCTTGTCCTTGAGTATGCCGGGCCAGAACAAAATCACAAGTTTCTGCTTCTTCAGGACAAGCAACCCCTGGCTTATGTAAGTAACTCTTTTTTCCAGATAGCTTTGCATGTGGCCTCTAGTAGAGAAGACCCAAGGCACTCACTGTCTGGAAAATTTATGATGATATGCTCAGCCGGTTCCCAGAAGTCACAGTTCTCACCCAAAGCTGATATTATCCACCTCCAGAGGGCTTTTGGCAGTGGCCTTTGTGAGCTGAGAAGAGCATGAAGATCATTAGTCTTGGTCTCTAGGGGGAAGAATATGGGGTGATTCACCGCATGGCACCCAGAATGCTGAGATAAGGAGCAGTTGCAAGTCTCCTGTCTCCTGGAAACCCCACACGATAGATTTTTCTGCTTCCTGGGAGAAAACTTGGCCTTTTGCATGAAGGCTGTTATGGAAGGGTCAGGGAGCGGGCCCTACTCAGCCAATTCCCAACTCCCGCTTAGTTGGGAATTGGCTGAGTAGGGCCAAAAATAAGCAGCATGTCACCCACATCAATTTACAAGGTAGAGTAGGAAAAAGTATCCGGTCTTTCTAGCCCTCACCATATGGAAAAGGGCTGGGGAAATCCAGGATTGCTGGATAGCATTTCATCAACAGTGAAGCACCAAGAAGTGTCAGAGATACAATCAAAGCCAGTCAGTACTATCAAGTAGGGTGGGACAGAGTTGGAGAGGAACAGTGGAAGAAATACCTTTTCAGAGCCTACATGAAAGCCAAACAAAACCCCAAATCAGACACAAAAAGATGAAAGGATTTTTGGAAAGAGAGATTCAAGTTTAGCTCTCAGCCAAATGCAATACAGAGACTCACTGGTGGGAAGGAAACGTTGTGGGCGTCCTGCCTGGAGGGAGGCCTAAGCACCTCCCTTAACCCCAAGCAACCCTTTGAATTCAGTTGGTCTGTTGTTCCAAATGGGTTTTTAAACTTTTTTATTATGAAAACTTTCAAACATACACACAAGTGGGAAGAATTTAGTATCATTAACCCTATTACCCATTCCCAGGTTCAACAATTATCAATATAGTGCCAAGATGTTTCATCTGTACCTTGGAATAATATTTTAAACCTTTGATTTACTCTAATCAGCAATTTATTCTGCTTGAGGCTGAGCCCCTCTGCAAGGTAAAGGCATGAATCCCACAGCAAGAAAAGAGCCTGAGCCATTGCCAGTAGCCCTCCCTTCCTGTCTAGTGTCTTGGGCTTTAGACCCAATTGTTGATAAAGGTCATGTCCTAGATAAGTGATTTGAAAATTCCTGTTATTTTGGGTCAGAAGTGTGGAAAAGACCTGACTCCTCACTACTTTCCTCTAAGGGTAATTGGAATCAGCCAGGTGGGAGACAGAGTAAGAAACAACAGCTTAGCTCTGCCCCAAGCCCCACCTTAAGGAGCCACTGAGCTGCCTGCCCAACACCCCAGCCATTGATTCCAGATCTCTTTTCTTCTCGCCTTTCATCCCTGGAATTCAGGTGGTACAGCGGACACACTATCACGGAATGAAATGCCTCTTCCGAATAAGCTTCTTTCCCAAAGACCCTGTGGAGCTGCTGCGTCGGGATCCTGCTGCTTTTGAGTACCTATACATCCAGGTAGAGTCTAGCTTGGGGATACACAGACAGACCAGTGGACAAAGAAGCAGACAGGCTGTTCTGCCATCACAATGAAGTAGCTATATAAGTTTTTCCAACCTCCAGGTAGCCCTGAAGGCCCTTTCCTTCCTTTTCTGCTGCCATTGTAGGCCATGGCCAAGTTGACTGGCCTGGTTACCTGAGCTGGCTGTGGCTCAAAGTCCTGTCTATTTGTCCACTCAGATCTCATCAGTTTTCAGAAACAAGCAACCCCAGTAACTCTGGCATCCTCACAGGATCCAGTTTAACAAACCCATTTGGATTTCAACGGGTCCCAACCCCCAATACCTAGCTCCAGTATGAGATGATTCCCAATTCAGTTTATCCAGAAACATTTACTAGACACTTACTCTGGGTTAAGCCCTATGCTAGGTACTAGCAATCAGAAGTGAATGAAGAACTGTCCTGGCTCACTAGAGCTTATATGTGCATGAATAAATATGACAGCAGTAGGGTGCAATGAAGATGAGGGCACTCAGGAAGCATTTTTCCAACTCTACATAAGAGAGATGGTGCAGGCTTCATGGAGAAAGTGATATATGCATGCTCTTAGCCTTGAAGAATGAGTGAGAGTTTGCTGTGTAGAGAGATGGAATGGAGGGGGCATACTCTAAGCAAAGGGCCTTGCATTTACAAAGCCATGGTGGCATGAAACAGCGTGGGATCATGAGAGAACCATGAGTGATTTTTTATGGCTAGAGTACAGGATGTGAGGTAAGGAGGAGTAGGGAATAAAATTGGAGAGACAGCAAGCAGTGGTCAAAGGCTTTTGGTAGGCCAAGACAAGTATAGACTTTATGATTGAGGCTGGGCAGCGGTTCTTAAAGTGTGGCTATTATAGGTTCTTTGCAATTTCATGCTTCCTGGAGTGGTAGCATCAGCATCAACTGGAAACTTGTTAGAAATGCAAATTCTTAGGCCCCAGCCCAGTCCTACTGAGTCAGAAACTCTGGAGGCAGAATTCAGTACTCTGTGTTTTGACAAGTCTTCCAGGGGATTCTGATGCCCAGAAGACTTTGAGAACCTCTGATTTATGATGGTGGTTTTAACCTTAGATGCACATTAAAATTATCTGGGAGGCTTTGGGAAAATGCTGTGCCCCATCCAAGAATAGTTGAATCAAAATCTATGGGAGTGGGGTCCAAACACTGGTGTTTTTTTTAATTCCTCAAGTGATCCTAATGTGCAGCCAAAGTAAAGAAATTCTGCAGGAGAGTAGGACAGCAGAAATGATTAAAAGAGAAGAATAGCCTGGTCAGATGAGCAATTTCAAAAGACCACACAGTGCTAAGGAAGTACACCAGCTAGGGAGCAGTGGCAGTTATCCAGAAGAAATGACAAGGGCTAGAACCAGGGCCATGATGAAGGAGGTGGGATGGGTTTCAAGAGAGATTTAAAGGGTAGAATGGATAGGCTTTAACTTAACGAGTGTCTTGTAGAGGTGGTATCATTCCCCAAGTTAGAGAATACAGGCAATGGAATGGGTTTAGGGAAAACATGAGTTCATTTTGGGAAATGTTGAGTTTTAGGTGCCCATAGGACATACAACAGCACTTACTGAGAGAAAAAAAAACTCAAAACTTCATCTGTCTCTGATGGTGATACCCAAGGAGGTGCTATGAGACATTGTCGTTGTCCTTTTTGACTGTTCTGACAACCTAAAATGTTAGGAACATTTCCCAAACAGCCTCAGGTTCATTTACCAACCTTCCAGGAGGCAATGAGTTGTGGTTGCTCTGTGAATTTTATAAGTTTAGTTCTCTTTTTTTTTTTTTTTTTTGCCCTGAATTTCTTAATTCAAGCTTCCAAGGATTACTTTGATTTCAATATTTTAGAATTTAGTGACAAGATCATGTCCATCCTATCCTTCTGTTTCATGATGATACGGATTTCAGTTGTATTCTTTCTTGTTTACATGTAATAGCTTTATTGAGGTCTAATTGACAAATGATAAACCATACATGTTTAAAGTACACAATACCATATGTTTTGACCTATGTTTATACCCATGAAACCATTACCACAATCAAAGTATTGAACATATCCAATACCCCCAAAAGTTTATTCAAGCCACTTTGTAATTCACCCCTCCCAGTTCTAGGCTACCACTGACCTGCTTTCTGTCACTATAGATTAGTTTGCAGTTTTTAGAGTTATATAGAAATGAGATCATATGGTATGTATACTTATTTTGATCTGACTTATTTGGCTCAGCATACTGATTTTGAGATCCATCTATGTTGTTGCATGTATCAATATTTCATTCATTTTTATTGTCAAGTAGTATTTCATAGTATGGATGTTCCAGAATGTGTTTATTGATTCACCTATTGATGAACATTTGGGTTGTTTCCAGGTTTTAGTTATTACAACAAAGCTTCTATGAACATTCATGTGCCAGTCTTTGTATGGACATATGCCTTCTTTTCTTTGGGGTAAACACTTAGGAGTGGAATGGTCTGAGCATATGGTAGATCTATCTTTCTTTAATTTTGTAAAGAAACTGCAATACTGCTTTCAAATGTAGTTGTACCATCTTTCATTCCCACCAGCCATGTATGAGAGTTTCAGTTTCTTACATCCTTATCAGCACTTGGTATTTTCAGTATTCTTTTTTTACTTTAGTCATTGCAGTAGTGCGTAGTGGCATCTCATTGTGATTTTCATTTGCATTTTCCTAACGACTAATGATGTTGAGCATCTTTTCATGTGTTTATTTGATGTCATGCATTTTCTTGGGTGAAGTGTCTGTTTAGATCCTTGCCAGCTTTTTTATTGGGTTGTTTGTTTTCTTATTGAGTTTTGAGAGTTCTTTATATATTCTGGATACAAGCTGTTTGTTAGATACATTATTTGCAATTATTTTCTTCCAGTGTGTAGCTTGCCTTTTCAGTCTCTAAACAATGTCTTTCACAGAGCAAATGTGTGAATTTTGATGAAATCCAATTTGCTAATTTGTTCTTTTATGGACAGTGCTTTTGGTGTCATATCTAAAAAATCTTTGTCTAACCCAAGGTTACAAGAATTTTCCCCTATTTTTTTCTAGATGTTTTATCATTTACAGTTTTATATTTAGGCCTATGATCCATTTGAATTAACTTTTGTATGTGGTGCAAGGTATCCATCAAAGTTTCGTGGGTTTTTTTTTTAATTTTTTTATTTTTTGCATATGGATATCCAATTGTTCTAGCACCTTTTGTTGAAAAGGCTATCCTTCCTCCACTGAATTGCCTTTGTACTTTTGTCAAAAATCTGTTGTCTATATATATAGATCTATTCCTGTACTCTCTATTCTGATCCGTTGATCTACTTGTCTGTCCTTATGTCAACATCATACTCTTGATTACTGGAGCTCTATAATAATTCTTGAAATCAGGAAGTATTTGTTCTCCAACTTTGTTCTTTTTCAAAGTCGGTTTGGCTATTATAGGTCCTTTGCATTTTCATGTGAATTTTAGAATCACCTTGATAATTTCTACCAAAACCTGCTGTGATTTGAATTGGGATTGTGTTGAAACTATAGATCAATTTGGGGACAATTGACATCCTAACAATATTGAGCCTTCCAATCCCTGAACACAGTATTTCTACATTTAATTATATCTTCTTTAATTTTTCTCAGCAGTATTTTGTAGTTTTCAGTATATAGGTCTTTCACATATTTTGTTAGATTTGTTCGTAATTATTTCGGGTTTTTTTGATGCTATTGTAAATGATTTTGATTTTAATTCCAATTTTCAATTATTTCTTGCTAGCATACACAAATACAATTGGGGTTTGGCATGTTGGCTCACGCCTGTAATTGGGAGGCTGAAACAGGAAGATCGCTTGAGCTCAGGAATTCAAGACCAGTCTGGGCAACATAGTGAGATCCCATCTCTATACAAAAGGATTTATTTTTAAGAGAATAGAAATACAATTGATTTTTGTGTATTGATCTTATATCCTGAAACCTTGGTAAACTCACTACATTTGGCCCTTCATATCTATAGGTTCCATATTTGTGGATTTTGAAAATATTCAAAAAACAATAAAAATAGCAGTACAGTAATAAAAAATACAAAACGTAAAAATACAACATAATAACTATTTACATAGCATTTTTGTTTTAGTTTAGTTTATTTTGAGACAGAGTCTCGCTCTGTCTCCCAGGCTGGAGTGCAGTACCATGATCTCGGCTCACTGCAACCTCCACGTCCCAGGTTCAAACAATTCTCCTGCCTCAGCTTCCCAAGTAGCTGGGACTATAGACATGCACCCCATGCCCAGCTAATTTTTGTATTTTTAAATAGAGACAGAGTTTCACCATGTTGGCCAGGCTGGTCTCAAACTCCTGACCTCAAATGATTCTCCTGCCTCAGCCTCCCAAAGTGCTGAGATTTCAGGCATGAGCCACAGCATCTGGCCTACATAGCACTATAGCACTTTTTTTTTTTTTTTTTTTTTTTTGAGATGGAGTTTCACTCTCGGCTCAGTGGAACCTCCACCTCCTGAGTTCAAGTGATTCTCCTGCCTCAGCCTGTCAAGTTGCTGGGATTACAGGTGCCCACCTTCATGCCCAGCTAATTTTTGTATTTTTAGTAGAGATGGGGTTTCACCATGTTGTCCAGGCTGGTCTTGAACTCCTGATCTCAGGTGATCCACCAGTCTCCGCCTCCCAAAGTGCTATGATTGCAGGCATGAGCCATCGCACCTGGCCTTATATAACATTTTAATTGTATTAGGCATTATAAGTAATCTAGAGGTGATAGAGGTATACAGGAGGATTTGCATAGGATGCATGCAAATACTACAGCATTTTATATAAAGGACTTGAACATCCACAAATTTCAGTATCCATGGGGGTCCTGGAAGAAATCCTCCATGGATACCAAGGGAAAACTGTAGTTGTAGTAGTTTTTTGTAATAGATTCCACTGAATTTTCTACCTAGATGATCATTGATGATGTATTCCTTTTCTACTCTCTCCTATATTATAGTGATACCACTGTGGCTCCCTAGTCCCTTAGTTCATACTGGCTCCACTTTAACAAAATGGGCGACTGGTCTAACCAAGGCTGACTCATTGATAGCTGGGGCTGTGACCCTCAGGGTTTGGGGATTGTCATACCCTTGGCCAGTAGTTCCTGGAGACCTCCTCTAGGATAGCATAGGGAAGATTGACTCATCAACATGTTTGTCCTTCAGACACCAAGAAGCAGAATGCCTCCCCCATCCCTGCAATTCAGCTCTCACCAGGGGCTTCTGGGCCAGGGCCCTGTGGAGAGTCCCTCCCAATATCTTTCTCCCCTTGTTTCCATCCGAGCTAGTAAAGGAGCCTGGTATGGCTTGGGGGTGAGTATAACCCCCACGAGAAAAAAGTGGGAAAGTCTCTTATAAAAGGAGGAAAGAAAGGGAGTGGTGCCATGTCTTACTTCTGCAGTGAACTGGACTGTCTGCTTGTACCTTGCCATTGTGTGCCCCTGTCACTGAGAAGAAGGCTATCTAGTATCTGCTGAATGAAGTGAACAGTGTCTCAGACCTAAGGCTCCTCTGTTGTCTCTTCTCCAAGGGGAGCTCCTTCCTCTGTCCCTTGATCTAGCATGCCTTACTGATACTATGAGTATTGTCTGGGCTGTAAGGGAGTAGATCAGGGGGTGGGGAAGGAATGTCTCCTTCAGCCGATAGATTTGGAGTGCCCTCTCTCACAGAGTCGGAATGATGTTATTCGAGAACGCTTTGGAATGGATCCCAAGCCAGAGATGCTTTTGGGCCTTGCTGCGCTCCACATCTATATCACTGTCTCGGCCACTCGACCTAGTCAGAAGATCTCGCTGAAGAATGTGGAGTGAGTTGTGCTGGGGCCCTTTGGAATGAGGGGCGAATAGTTGCGTGGGAAAAGGTACACTGGTTGAGCTATGCTATGCTTTTCAGAAATGTAGGGCATGGGATGCGAGTGAGAATTGGAGTCCCTCATATCTAGACTATGAAGCCCTAGAGCTACAGCTTCTACTAGGGATCTATGGCTAATGTTATTTTCCCATCCCTGTCCCTGTTTCTTTCTCCTAGTCTCTATTCCTCCATCTCTACCTCTCAGATTCAGTCAATTTCTGTCTTACCATCTTCTCTCTGTCCCACTTTGCCTCTCTCACTAATCTCTTACTTTTCTTCTGCTTTTAGGAAGGAGTGGGGCCTGGAACCCTTTCTTCCCCCCTCCCTCCTGCAGGGCATCAAAGAGAAGAACCTCCGGAAATCTCTCTCTCAGCAACTGAAGGCTCACCAAACACATCCTTCCTGCGGCACCAAGGTATCCAGAGTAGGCCACTGGGCATGGTGCTCCAGACACTACTGGCCACAGGGAGATCTTGGGTGGTTCCCCAGCAGAGTCTGATCCTCTAGGGATCCTCTAGACCACTGCTTTTGACTCAGGTGCACATACAGCTTGGCCAGGTGTGGGGGCAGTTGTGGAGAGGAATCTTCCCCAAGCCTGAGCATCCCAAAGAGACAACTGAGTGACACATCACTGAGAGAGCTCAGGGTCCTCAAAGCAAAGGGGGCCAAGATGCAGGAGCTAATTCTCAGGCCCTTTCACCAATTAGTCAGTGCCGATTGAGCATGTATCGTGTGGAAAGCATTGGACCCTAGGGAGGCACATGTTTTCCATGGAAATGACTAGGCTGGTGTGGTGGCTCATGACTGTAATCCCAGGGCTTTGGGAGGCCAAAACAGGAGGATCACTTGAGCCTAGGAGTTTGAGACCAGTCTGGGCAACATAGTGAGACAGCATCTTTACTTTAAAAATAATAATAATAAGTCTAGGTGCGGTGGCTCAAGCCTGTAATCCCAGCACTTTGGGAGGCCGAGACGGGTGGATCACGAGGTCATGAGATCGAGACCATCCTGGCTAACACGGTGAAACCCCGTCTCTACTAAAAAATACAAAAAACTAGCCGGGCGAGGTGGCGGGCGCCTGTAGTCCCAACTACTCAGGAGGCTGAGGCAGGAGAATGGCGTGAACCTGGGAGGCGGAGCTTGCAATGAGCTGAGATCCGGCCACTGCGCTCCAGCCTGGGTGACAGAGCGAGACTCTGTCTCAAAAAATAATAATAATAATAATAATGAAAGTAAAAAAAAGAAATGTACCTCTGTACCTCTAATTCATCAGTCTTAGGATGTGGAATTCTGGGAGACAAAACCCCAGCCCAAGGGGAAGGGGGAGAGTAGGAGGCACAAGACCTGACCTGGAGAATGGGTCACTGGGTAGAATGGCGAGGGATCAGGTTACTGCCTTCACTTTCTAGTGCTCTGAGGGACTCCCATTGTCTACTTTCCCAAGCCCTGCAGCAGCTTCTCAGCTTTGTAAGATTCAATCTGCCTGTGCTTCCTGCCCAAGAAGCAGGAGAGTGGTGAGACGCACTAGAATCAGCATGCAGATGTACACACGGGACGCAATCGCCCCCATACATTCCTCCCATTCCAGATTTCTTGCATTACCAACTAGCTTCTCTTTTAAGATGCAAATTTCCCCAGAGAGTTAAGCCATTCCCACCTTGCTGTGAATATTTAATCAGATTGTTTTCTTCTCAACTGAGAGTATCAGTGCTCACCACCATTTCCTCAGGTAACATTTTTTTCCGAGGAACCCCAGTGCTTGGGTTGGAAATATGAAGATGAAGAGGGCCTGGTCTTGGCCCCTGAGTCAGGCACAGTCTAATGGGAAAACACATTAGTCAGTCCCAACACAGTGCATTAGGCACAGGTGCCCTAGAAGCACAGAGGAAGAATACTAAGCCTAGCCTGAGGGAGGTGGAAAAGGCCAGAGCTGGGTCTTGAAAGACAGATAAGTTTGTCTAGATGAATCCGTGGGCATGGGTCATGGGAGGAAGTGTTTCCCAGGCAGGGAGATCCATCTGTACAAAGGCCCAGAGATATGAGAAACCATGGTGCAAGGACAGAAATGCAAATCATTCAGCCTAAGCAAGTACAGAGAATGCAAGCTGTGTGCAAGGGGTGAAGGTAGGGGCAGGAGAAGAGGCCAGAGAGGTTGGCAGGAGCCAGTTCATGGAGGGCCTTGTGTGCCAAGGAAAGAGGTTGTACTTCGTTCTCAAGGCAGCTGGGAGCCATTGAAGGGTTTAAAGCAGGAAGCTGATGTGATTAAACTTAAGTTTTAGGATGCTCCCTCTAACAGTGTGTGGAGGCACTTGAGGGAAAGAGGGAAACGAGTGTTAGTCCTGAAGGTAACCTGGCTGTCACCCTGACACAGGTGGGAATGTCAAGGCAATGACTGGCTAGAGAAGAGGGATAGATAGATTGGAAAAGGAGCTAGGGGGTAAGTATCCAGATGATCTGGTAACTGGTGGCCCTCACATGAGACAATTAAGGAGTCCAGTGTGACCCACAGGTTTCTGGCTCGATTGCCCAGGGGATGCTGATAGAGACCAGGAATGCCTGAAGTGCAGGCTTGGGACTTAGGAGTGCTTAGTATGAAAGGTATTGAGTGGGACCCCCAGCTGGGGAATGACCAGCATCTATGTGACTCTAGGGGTCTGAAAGATCTCAGGAGAGAGGTATGGATTAGGTGGAGCATCAGTTAGTTGGAATTAAACCAAAAACAAAATGAGTAAGCTGGATACTTTAGGAATGAAGATCAGGAGGTAGGACAAGATTTTAGAAAGGGAGATGAGATACTAGAGAGAAGAGCTGTCCAAACTAGAACCTTGCTGCTGTTTTATGAAGGGTGTCTTCACATCTCCACAGTGTCACTTGCTGACTGGTGCCTGTCCTAGGATGTTGAGACTCCTCATTGAGAATATGAGTTTGCTTTTCCTGTGCTCCTCAGGCTTATTTCTGGATGGGTTTTTCCACAGGGCTCTGCAATTCAAGCAAAGCTCCAGTATCTACGAATTCTGAATGAACTTCCTACCTTCACGGGCGTTTTGTTCAACACTGTGGGCCTGGTCAGTGGGGCAGCTTGGGGGGATGTGGGGAGGGAGCCCTTTGCTGGCTCTTGTCCTTGGGTGTGGGGGCAAGAGGGGCAAATATTTCTAAAGGCCTTCCTTCCTCTTCCTCCTCCTTCTGCCTCTCCCCTCCCTGGCCCTGCCTCTGCTAAAATGATAGAGCGGGAGGAGATATTTGTTTTGAGTATCCCTCCATGACCTTTTTTTGTTCCTCTTCCTTGATTTGGGGGCTCAGCATACTTTTTCCATAAAGGGCCAGATAGTAAATATTTTAGGCTTTGCAGGCGGGCCACATTGGCAACTGTGGCAACTACTCAGCCCTGCTGTCAGATTATGAAAGCAGCCACAGACAATGCATAAACAAATGGGTGTGGCAATGTGCCAATAACTATTTATGGACACGAAAATTTGAATTTCATGTACTTTTCACATGTCACAAAACATGCCTCTTCTGCTATTTTTCCCAACCATTAAAAAATCTAAAAACCATTGTTAGCTCCTGGGCCATAAAAAATAGGTGGTGGGTGGAATTTGGACCATGGGCCATGGTTAGGCAACCCCTGTTCTTTTTCATTTTTGTTCCATATACTCCCGCAGTCCCCTACCCTAGGTTTCCTGAGTCCTTCTACTTCTCCCCCTGCTTGCTCAGCACCTTTGCTGCAGGAACAAGGCTCTGGGGCAGGGCACAGCTAGTCCCACCCTAAGACTGTGCCCCAGGCTAGTTTACCCTGGTGAAAGGAAATTCAAATCACCTTGCTGATTGGATCCAGGTGCTTGTCTTGCTCCCAGGAGCACACTGTCAGCTAGTGTGGCACATCGGTGGAAAGTCACTTATCAAAGTGCCTATAGACAGACACAAGAGGTTCCTCAGGGTGATGCCAATACCAGGGAATGGGCCACCAGAGTACCCAGGCTTGATTGCTCCAAGGAGTCTGTCAAGACCTCTTAAGGGAATCCAGTCCTTCAGGCCGAGAGGTAGCCATTTACATACTGGGATTTGAAGAACACTGAAAGCCCACTGTCCCCTCCCACCTCCTTCATACACTGTCAAATCTTTCTTCCACCCACCTACCACTGCTAAAATTTCTATTGGCCATATCTGCTGGAGTGCCCATTAAAAGGTCAATCTCTGCTTAAGGAGGGAGGCTGCCATGAAGTACCCAATCAACCCTGAACACCTTAGGCAGAGTTACTGTGCCAGTTTAGTTTTTGGCCCGGGTGAGAAGTGCAAGTCTGAGTGGCTGTTGGTGGGGGAGGGTGAAGACCAGACACAGGATGCTGCCTTCTCAGGCAGAGCACTGAGTGCGGGCCTCAAATGGCCTGCAGCAACAAATGGAAAGTCCCTGGGGCTTGGTAGGGGAGGGTGCTCCAAAGGCCCCCAAACAAACCTCACCTACTTCACAATTTTGCTAGAGCCAGCCCTTCTGCCTGTGCACTTTACTCAACCTGCTGCTGAGGCTAAGGTGTTCATTTGGACCCATAATCTGGGGCTCTATCCCAGGAACCATTTTCTGTCCCCGACCATTTTCCCCTCCAGGTTGTCCTACTGTGGCACTAAGCCCCAGATATTTTCAGATCCTACCAGCAGCGTCCAATGCATGTTTTCTATTTCCTCCTTCTGCCTCCTCTCCCCACCTCCTCTACCCTTCTTTCTGTGAACGTTGCCTGCCATTCTTGGGCACCAGGATGAGAAGCAGTCGGCCACCACTCTCCTGGTGGGACCCCGTCATGGCATCAGCCATGTTATTGACCTCAAAACCAACCTCACCACTGTGCTGTCCGAGTTCAGCAAGATCAGCAAGATCCAGCTGTTCCGGGAGAACCAGGGTGTGGCCCGGGTGGAGACCAGCATCATGGATGCCAAGGTAAGCCCTGCTTTGAGGGTCTCCTTCTGTTCAGGAACAGGCCTTGGGAGTAGAGGAAGAAATAAACTTGAGAAAGAGAATTTGAGTCTGTTAGGTGAGGTTCAGCAATTCTGAAGTGGCTCAACCCTGGGACTCTTTGGGCTAATCTTTCTGTCTCTTCTCAGCCCTCAGGGACATGCCATTTTGACCAAATAATAAGGTCAGCCAGCACTGAGGAATGCTAGGGAGAGTCAGATCAGCCTGAGACAGTTCTTCAGCATAGGGCAGGGAAACTGGAGAACTTGGAGCTACCCCCAGGCAACTGCTTCCCATTTTTCTCATATCATAGCACACATAGAAAATTATATTCACAGGCCGGCATGGTGGCTCATGCCTATAATCCCAAGCTTTGGGAGGCCAAGGTGGGCAGATAACTTGAGTCCAAGGAGTTTGAGACCAGCCTGGGCAACATAGTGAAACTCTGTCGCTACAAAAAAAATACAAAACTTAGCTGGGCATGGTAGCACACACCTGTGGTCCCAGCTACTCAGGGGACTGAGGTGGGAGGATTGCCTGGGCCAGAGAGGTCAAGGCTGCAGTGAGCCGTGATTGCATCACTGCACACTCCAGCCTGGGCAACAGAGTGAGATCCTGTCTCAAAAAAAGAAAAGAAAAGAAAAGAAAATTATATTCATGTGGAACATTGTGGTAAATGGAGCAGCCCCAGAGACTCTGTCCACCCCAGGTTCTGCCTGGCTGCCCCAGAAACTATAAGAATGAATATCTTGGCCCATCTTTACACATTCCATGTGCACACCAGTTGGGGGGCCCTGCCGTAGGCACATGCACCTTGAGTCATTGAAGAGTGGTTGTCTAAGCATGTGAACAGAACAGAGGGGGCCTGGGAAGAAGGGGAACATGCAGAGTCTTGTCCTTATTTCACCCCGAGTCCAGCCCTTCCAGAACCTTAGATTTATTCCCATAGATCAGCTCCTTCGGACTGGCAAGCAGCTGTCGCCTGTGCAAAGTCTGGCAGTCTTGGTCAGCCACCCCCTCCACAGCTCTCCTGTTTGAATACCAGTGACCACTGTGGGTGGGGGGCAGGCCTGCCTGCCAGCTGGTGGAAGCTCTTAGAGGAGTTGCAACTTTCCTTTCTTAAATGATTTCCCAGGGGGAGATATTGGTAGCAGATTAAGAGGTGGAGTGTTTGCTGTTTCTAAAACAGAACATTATTTGCTTCATTTTTGTCTTTGTGAAACCCAGAAAGCTTTAATATGTTAATTTTTCCACCTGTGATTCACAGGATTCCCATTGGTTTAGGAACTGGCTTGGAGCCGATGTTTAATTGGCTTGTGGCTACCTCCTCAACCAATGGTTGCTGCCCTCCTCAGATGTTGTTGGGTAAAAAGCCAAATGGACTGGCAGAGAAGGGGGCAGGGAAGACAAGGCATGCAGTGGAGATGTGGCTTCCTGAGAAATAAAAGGGGTTTAAAATAGAGACACAGCTTTCCAACTGAGTCTTCTATGTTTTGAGTGATTCTCAACATTGACTACACAATAGAATTTCCTTAAGTGCTTTAAGAAAAAAAACAGATGCCTGGGTCCTACTCTCAGAGATTATGATTTCATTGGTCATGGGTGAAGCCCAGGCATCAGGATTTACTTATTTTTTTCAGTTTCCTAGGTGATTGTGTAATGCAACCACTTTGAGAATGCACAGGCTTGAGACCTATATTACCAGAGCTCTGGGAGGAAACAGGCTGAACAGGGGATCAGTGGGTGTTGCCTGAGTGAGGAGCACTATGCTTATTTCTAGGAGTGATCCAGCCACAGTTGTGGGAATGAATGCTGCCCTAGAGAGGCTACATTGTCATGGGGGGAGACTAGATTCACAAAGACACACGACCTGCCTTAAAAGCACAACATCAGAACATGTATAGAGCTCTGGAATCAGACAAGGCTCAAATCCCAGCTCTACTACTTCCTAGCTGTGTGACCTTCAGAAAGTGTCTTAACCTCTCTGAATCCTGATTCCCTCAACTGCAAAATGGAATGCCTATCTCAAAATGTTTTTATCAGGATTATTATTGTTATTTTTAATTTTAGACATGGGGGTCTTGCTATGTTGCCCAGGCTGGTCTTGAACCCCTGGGCTCCAGCATTCCTCCCAAGTCAGCCTCCCAAAGTGCTGGGATTACAGGCATGAGCCACTGCACCTGGCCCGTTGTATTAAATGAAAAAATGTACATAAAATGTCTTAGTACACTGCCTGGCACACAATAAGTACTCAATAAATGAGACCTGTTATTTTTTCTTTTTTTTTTTTTTTTTTTTTTTTTTTTTTGTAGACACGGGGTTTCCCCGTGTTAGCCAGGATGGTCTCGATCTCCT
>NC_045445.1:46554699-46564628 GCF_002776525.5 Piliocolobus tephrosceles | reverse complement strand
CGCCCGTCTCGGCCTCCCAAAGTGCTGGGATTACAGGCTTGAGCCACCGCGCCCGGCTGTTTTTTCAAAAGCAAAACATCAGTAAAGAAAAAGTAATATGAAGTAAATGTTACAGACAAGTGTGATCTGGAATATGGAACAAAAGAACAGGAAGGAGTTAACCAGATCTGACTTCCCGCAAGAGGGTGTTTTAAGCTGGATCTTGAAGTGATAGGCATGAATTAGCAGAGAGAAGTGGGATGTGTTCAAAGGCAAGGAGCAAGCACAGAAATAAGCAAGCCATATGTGCAGGTCGATAAGCATAGTTGCTTGGCTGGAGAGCAGAATAACGAGAAAAGAGATTGCAGAGATTGGGGGTGGGCAGAACAAGTTGGTTAAAAGCCTCAAAGGCCAGTCTGTGGAATTTAGATTCAATGTGGTAGAACAGTGAGAATCCACAGTAGGTCTTTGAGCAGAGGGGTGATTAAATAAAAGTTGACTTGGACCAGGGTGTAAGATGGGTGAGAGCAAAGCTAATGTGGAGCTAGGGCAGTGAGGAGGGGATCACGGCACTAGTCCAGGAGTGAAGGAACAAGGGCCTGTGCTGGAGGGGCAGCAGTGGTAATGAGAAAAAAAGAGGAGATGTGAAACATGCGAAATCAGTAAGATGTGGGTGCATATTCTCCCCTGCATACCACTCTTGCACAGACAATGCACATGTCTTATTATACCTAGCCCTTCTGCCTACTTCATGGGTCCCAAATACTCTGAAGAATGGTACTATGTGCCCAGCAGAAGCAAAATGGATGATATTGTGGTGAAAGGAGAAAGGGAAGATTGAGGGAGAAAAGAAGATCAAGGTTTAGATTTGACTGTCATTTAGTATGAACTTGCTGTTGTTGGGAAGCATGCTAAACACAGAAATTTTTTTCTTTTTTTTTTAATAAAGAGTCTGGGCACGGTCGCTTATGCCTGTAATCGCAGCACTTTAGGAGGCCAAGGGAGGCAGATTACTTGAGGTCAGGAGTTCGAAACCAGCCTTGCCAACATAGTGAAACCCTGTCTCCACTAAATCTCCACTAAAAATGAAAAAAAAAAAAAATCAGCTGGGCTTGGTGGCACACACCTGTAATCCCAGCTACTTGGGAGGCTGAGGCAGGAGAATTGCTTGAACCTGGGAGGCAGAGATTGCAGTGAGCCAAGATCATGCCACTGCATCCCAGCCTGGGGGACAAAGTGAGACTCCATCTCAAAAAAATTAAAAAAAAAATAAAATAAAAGAGAACAAAGCATGGCTTACTGGGTGCAGTGGCTCATGCCTGTAGTCCCAGAACTTAGGAAGGCAGAAGTGGGAGAATAACTTGAGCCCAGGAGTTCAAGACCTGCCTGGGCAATATAGCGAGATCCCGTTCTCCACAAAAATGAAAAAGAGAGAAAGAGAGAAAACCATGGCTTCTTGCCTTCAAGAAGCTTACCCAGCTTTTAGGATAGACATGCACAAATATGGCCAGGCACGGTGGCTAATGCCTGTAATCCTAGCACTTTGGGAGGCTGAGGTGGGTGGATCACCTGAGGTCAGGAGTTCGAGACCAGCCTCGCCAACATGGCAAAACTCTGTCTCTACTAAAAATACAAAAATTAGCCACGTGTCATGGCACACACCTGTAATCCCAGCTACTCTGGAGGCTGAGGCAGGAGAATCACTTGAACCCAGGAGGTGGAGGTTGGAGTGAGCTGAGATTGTGCCACTGCACTACAGCCTGGGCAACAGAGTGTGACTCCATCTCAAAAAAAAAAAATTGCACAAATACGTGACACACAGATGGAAGTGCCATAGGAGAGCTACCAAGAGCATGTTAGGGGAGTACAGGGGAGGACAAATTCTGGCTAGGGGTATTAAGGAAAGCTTCTTAGAGGTGCTTTATATCAGCAATATTTGTGTTTAGTGAGAGGTGGCTCTGGGAAGGAATTGGGAGAGCAGGGTTGGGAAGCTTCTTACTAGAGAATGGCTTCCCTGGGCTCAGTAAGAATCTACCCACCGAGCCAGTGGTGGGCTGGAGCTGGCCCACACAGTGCATCAGAGCCAGCTGGGCACATCTCTCCCCATCTCTTTGTTCAGTGCCATCATGTTGATAGTTTGAAAGCAGCCATGGTGGGTGTATGTACATCAGGGAAATTGGCCAGTGCTACAAATTACTACTTGAAAGAACTGGCTGTGGGCTGGGCACAGTGGCTCATGCCTGTAATCCAGCACTTTGGGAGGCTGAGAGGGGTGGATTGTTTGAGGCCAGTAGTTCCAGACCATCTTGGCAAACATGGCGAAACCCTGTCTCTACTAAAAATACAAAAATAAGGTGGGCATGGTGGCTTGCGCCTGTAATCCCAACTACTCAGGAGGTTGAGGTGGGAGGATGGCTTGAGCCTGGGAGGCAGAGGTTGCAGTGAGCCGTGATCATGCCAGTGTACTCCAGCTTGGGTGACAGAGCAAGATCCAGTCAAAAAAAAGGAGAGGAAAGGAAAGGAGAGGGGAGAGGAGGGGAGGGGAGGGGAGGGAAGGAAGGAAGAAAGAAAGAAAGAAAAGAAAGAGAGGAGAGGAAAGGAAAGGAAGAAAGAGAGAAAGAGAGAGGAAGGGAAGGAAGAAAGGAGGGAGGGAGGGAAGGAAGAAAAGGAAGGAAAGGAAAGGAAAGAAAGAACTGGTTGTGAAATGTTTACCGGCACACAACTGCATAGGATACACTGAAGAAGGACTGTCTGAACATCCTTAACAGGGGACATGGAAGGTAGAAATCAGACTTGGCCCATTTCCCCCTAGATAGGCCACTCTGGTCTGGTAATATTCTGTAAGGGTCTGGTGAAATTAAGATGATCCATTTAAAGTAGTTCTCAGCCCTGACTGCACATTAGAATCATATGTAGAGATTTAAAAACCACTGGATGCCCAGACTCTTCCTCCCAGACCATTTAAAATCAGAACTCTGGGGGGTTGGGGCCCAGGAGTATACAAGTCTTTACCACTTCCAGGTGATTCTAATTTGTATCTGGCCTGAGAACCTCTACCTTAAGTGATATTCTGCCTTGCCGCCAAATTGGCTGGCTGTGCCCATTTAGCCTTTCCTAGGGCTGTGGAGGCAAGAACCAAATATACTGATCCCTTGGGTCTCTAGACCATCATCTTTTACCCTTCCCCTCCAGGCCCCTGGATTCCATCCTTTTCCTGTTTTCAGGGATGCTAGAGTGAGTGAAGGCTACCCCAGGGAAAATCCTTTTCCTAGTTGGCATCTCAGAGTACTAAGTGCCTGATAGCTCCCAGGGCACCCTGGGAAGGAGATGCAGCTGGAGCATGTCAAATGAATCCCTGCTGTACCTTCTCCTGGCTGGCTCATGCCTCCAACTCCATTCTCCTTTCATCATGCTACATTTGAAGATGTCCTGGGCATATTAATTAGTTTTCACTCAGCTTACTTGCTTTTAGTGGAGCAAACATAAGGTAGTATTCAAATATCTTTCTTCAAGAGATGGCAGCCTGGGACTGAGGCATACCTGTGCCATTACCATACCCCATTACCACAGAAGCACATAAGGTGGAAAAAGAAATCATCAAAGGAATGTCCCAAGGGATATCTTGTGGCCCAGCATGTCTCCTATTCTCATGTTTGAGCTTTATTTCTCTAGTGCTTTCTGTAGGGACAAGCATTACATTACATGTCATGATCATTAAAATCCCACCTAAAATAAAAAATTGTTTTTGAAGGTTTCTAAGGAACCTGTCCAACCTTTTTGTTTGCCTGCTTTTGATTTCATTTTTACCTGATGGCAAAAATTTCATTTTTCTGTTGGCAAAATGTATGTCTGTGTTCCTTTTACTGCGAGCTGCATTTGGCCCATGCTGGGGCCAAGTTGGCTGTCTGGGGATGCCAAGGAGAGGCTCCTGATGAGCTGTGCTGTGCTGAGCCAGCTGGGGATGTGCTTGGCCCTCTCTGTGCACAGGGTTTTGCTTTCGTGCTGTTTTATTACTGGCACTGGGCTATATTGGGGGTAAGAGGGGAAACTGAAGTGGTCAATGAAGTCAATCAGCCATTCTCCCAGCCTCCAGTCAGTAATTCTGTCCATTAGCCAGCCAACAAGCCAGCCAGGTAGCTCAGTGGTGAGAATGTGAGGCTGTTAGGCATTCTGTCTGTCCTGAGCCGGCTTGTCAACCAGGGCATGAGTGAGTCAGACTGCCCTGCAGCCGGCCAGCTCATTAGTCAGCCAACCATTCGGCCTCTACTTTGGTCAAATGGTCTCACATTATATTTGTCAGCCAATGCTATTTTCTCAAAGCTGTCTCCAATTTCTGAAACCAAATTAGTCACACACGCACACATTCACACTTACCCACCCACGTAACACTCCAGGACATTCTACGTTTGGGTAGCTCTCTATACGTTTTCCTCAAAGTGCTTATCACACCTCGCAATCATATTTATTTGCATGGTTATTTGATTTGGGTTATGTCTTATTTCCTGCTCGATTGTAAGCTCCATGAGGGCAGGAAGTAGGTTGGCTTGGTTCTGGAATGCGTGGATGCATCTTTCACTTTGTCATGTTCTCCAGGAGGCATCGAGCCAGTTTATGGCAGCTTGTTGGGTGGACAAAGCGGGGCACAGGAGCATTTCAGCCAGAGGGAACAGCATAGGTTAAGCCATGAAGATGTGAAGGAACATGAGGAACTATAAATACTTTGTAATTGCTGGAGTATAAGGTGAGGGACAGTGATGGGAGGGGAGCGCCAGTGGAGTTAATGTAGATATGGTTGGAGATGGAGGTTGGGTGCAGGTCCTGAAGGGCTTTGTATGCCATTGTAAGGCAGTTGGATTTTCTACAGGTGATGAGCTATTGAAGATTTTAAATGACAATGAGACTTGTGCTTTAGAAAGAGCCTTCAGAATTTGGGAGGCTGAGGCGTGTGGATCACTGAAAGTCAGGAGTTCGAGACTAGCCTGGCCAACATGGTGAAACCTCATCTCTACTAAAAATACAAAAATTAGTCAGGTGTGATGGCACACACCTGTAATCCCAGCTACTTGGGAGGCTGAGACAGGAGGATCACTTGAGCCCAGGAGGCGGAGGCTGCAGTGAGCCAAGATTCTGCCATTGCACTCTAGTGTGGGCATCAGAGTGAGACTCACTCCGTCTCAAAAACAAAAACAAAAACAAAAAAAAGAGTCTTCAGGGTCATTCAGGGCCAAGCATGGTGTCTCATGCCTGTAATCTCAGCACTTTGGGAGGTTGAGGTGGGAGGATCACTTGAGGCCAGGAGTTTGAGACCAGCCTGGTAAACATAGTAAGACCACGTTTCTACTACTACTACTACTACTACTATTAATAATAATAATAATAATAATAAAGTACAAAAGAATCTTCAGGCAGCAATATGGAGGTGAAGTGGATTCAAGTGGGTAGAAACTACAGGGAGAAAGGCCAGTCAGGAGGTTATTGGAGGTTCTTGGGTTAGTGTGTCCCAGCCTTTTCCATATCATGAGAAATGTCACAATTTATATGACAAAACATACAAACAAATGAGGCATACATATATACTAAATGAGGCAGCTTGTGGCCAGAGGCAATAGGGCTGAGAAGCCGAGAGGCTCAGTATCTCAGCACAAGGGCCACCCACTCACACATACCTTGAGGGGTTTTGATCTGGCAGGAAGATGATAAGGTCCTGAAATGAAGCAGTGGCAGTAGGGATGGCTGTGATGTGCATACCCCTGAGGCAAGCCTAGTGAGTCTTGGGCCCTCTTGGTAATGGTAGTAGCCACCATTTACACTCAAATCTCAGTATCTATATATCCTTCTGCCATCAGTGGCAGGGTTGCAGTGGCAGCAAGACAGCAAGAAGGGGTATCTGACTCCCTGCCCCCCAAGTTCATTTCCTTTCCATACTTTTTTGTCTTTATTTTGTTGTATGCAAGTTTGGCTATCCTGTTGTGACTGAGAAGCATTCATTAACTGGAGGTACGAATGTCCCCTCTACCCCTTCCTAATAATGACTAAAAAGTAATACCTATCTCTGGCCCCTTTCTCACTGGAAAAAAAAAAAAGCTGTTGCTCCTCAGGGTACAAACTGTTCCTTTTTCCTCCCAATGGTATTGCATGAACTCCATAGGAGCATCACTAACTTGTTGCCTTAAAGTTGGGGCAGAGTCCAAATGCCTTATTGTGGCATGCATTGTAATTGAATGTACAACAACTATGAAAGAATTCAAGTTAGTATTTGATCCAACACAAGACTGTGTGGTATAGACATAGGGCTATATGATTTCTGCGATAGGAAAAGAATTCAAGGGAGTAGACTGGGCATGTTGATTTTTGAATCGCCAGCATAGAAGTTAAAGCAGACACCCTGATGGAGAAGAATTGAGGGCTGTACACTAAGCCTAGGATATAGCTAGGGCGAGGAGGTTGCACATGAAGTGCCAGCCAAAGAGAGAGATGAAAATGGTCAGGTTACAGAACCAGAACACAGCTCACAGAAACAGAAGCCAAGAGAAGAACTTCCAAAGAAGGTGATTGCTGTTAGCAAATGTAATAACTTGAGATGTGTGATGAATGAATACAATTGTTTCTAGCTGTAAAGAAGTTTCACTTCAGTGGGCGCTGTGGCTCATGCCTGTAAATCCCAGAACTTTGGGAGGCCAAGGAGGATCACTTGAGCCCAGGAGTTCAAGACCAACCTGGGCAAAATAGTGAGACCCTGTCTCTATTAAAAAAAAAAAGGCAAGAAAGAAGTTTCACTTCTAGATCAGGTGGCTAACTATGGCCCATGAGCCAAATCTGACTGATTGCCTGTTTCTGTAAATAAAGTTCTATTAGAACACAGTCATGCCTATTTATTTAATTTACAGATTATGTGTGGCTATTTCCACACTATGTACAATGGCTGAGTTGTTGTGACAGAGCCCGCATGGCCCACAGTGCCTAAAATATTTACTCTCTAGCCCTTTGTAGAAAATGTGTGTTGACCCCTGGCCTATATGAACTACAAAATATTCAACTCATGCTCTGTGTTGTAATCCTGGGAAAAAGAAAACCACTGCAACTTTAGCTAACAGCTGAGCTGGTTTGGAATCAGAATTGTGCCCCAGGTAATGGTGATTCAGCCAAGGAAGGCTAATCTAGTTGGTGATCAAGTTCTATCAGGTCTTCATTATGTCCCTTCCTCTTCACTGGACCAGCCACCACTCTAGTGGAGGCCCTAACCACCTCTCTCCTAGACTGTTGCAGTAGCCTCCTCATTGGTCAGAGAGGGGCCTCATTTCTTCTGCCTAATTCTCATATTTCTTAATGCCTGGTCTGGGTGACCCACAGCCCCGTGGCTCCCTCTTTAGCCAGTCTTCAGTGATCTTTATCTGGAAACCACTACCCTATTCCAAGGAGAATGTTCCCAAGGCTGACTTCAGTCTGACTCAAACTTGATCAAGCCACAGTTAAAATTATAATACAGATACTAGGAGGTTTTCTTGAAATAGTGCTGATTTTCTTGAATAGTATTGCCTGGTCTCTGAAGCAGTTAACCAGTTAACCCCAGGACTAATCTGACTGATTTAGAGTTAGGAACAGAAGTCAACAATGTATGCTAGTATTTCCCAAAGGGGGTTAACAACAACAACAACCTTGTTACCATGAGATGTTCTATAAAAATAGATCATTGTGGTCTAATAAATTCAGAAAACTTAGAATATTAAAGCCTTTCTTTTGAGGTTTCCCAGTGCACAACGATATATTAAAGGGTCTTATGAATTCTCATAGTAAAACTATCTGCATAGTGTTATTTAACCCAATGTCACAAACATATTTGACCAAGGAGTTCTTTTAATAAGCACCAATTAACAACATCTCAAAGACACAGGGAAATAAAAGAAGAGGGATAGAGCATGATGCTTTTTTTTTTTTTAGACAAAGTCTCACTCTGTCACCCAGGTTGGAGTGCAGTGGCACCATCTTGGCTCATTGCAACCTCCACCTCCCTGATTCAAACGGTTCTCCTGCCGCAGCCTCTGGAGTAGCTGGGAATACAGGCACCTGCCACCATGCCAGGCTAATTTTTGTATTTTTAGTAGAGATGGGGTTTCACCATGTTGGCCAGGCTGGTCTCAAACCCCTGACCTCAGATGATCCTCCCGCCTCGGCATCCCAAAGTGCTGGGATTACAGGCATGAGACACCGCACCCAGCCGAGCATGATGCTCTGAGCAGAACAGCAGGCCAGAAAGACTTTGGCCCTAAAGGCAGAGTTACGACTTGATTCCATAGGGATTCCTCTATGTCCAGGGAGGTGTTCTGGGTGTTACAGGGGGCATGTGAAGATGAGCAAGACATAGCTCTTGCACCCAAGGGACTTAGAATCGAGGGTGGTCTAGGCCATTCTGAAGTCTAACCTAGATTCCCAACTTTACCCCCGCTCTCCCAGCTGGCCTGTACATCTGCTGAGCCCTGGCAAACACAAATACAGCTACATAGCAGTCACATGAGGTTATATAATTTTAGTCCTTTTCAGTAAATGTGGTTCATTAAATGTATAATTAAAGGTTGATTTAATTTTGATACCTGGGTAAGAGGTTATTACAAAGAAATTCTCAAATCAGAAGAAACTATTTGTCAAGCCCTGTGCCTCAATTTTTGATTCAGAAAGTATGGTTCCTTTAATTATGCAAGTCATCTTTTCCTAGCTACCATGCCTCTGGAAGTGCATCTGCCTCCCTCCTTCCCATGTCTTCATGTTTCTTCTCTTCTCTTCTGCAGCCTCTGGTGCTGTTGATGGAGTGGCCTGAAGCCACCAACTTTGCCTGCCTGATCACGGGTTACTGCCGCCTCTTGCTGGATTCCAGGAAGATGGTCTTCTCCAGGCCTGCCAGCCAGCCACTTCCACCTCCAATGATCAAGGCAGGTAGGGCTCAACCTCGGTTGGTTTTTGCTGTGCCAGGGGCCCTTTGGACCCTGGAGATATGGAGGGAAGAGCTTCTCTGCCTTAGTGCTCACCCCGTGCCAGCAGTGCCTGATTTGCCAGGAGCCAAAACTGTAGCACTGTATCCTAGCTGGCACAGCCCAATGGGAAAGACAGCTGGCCTTCACATGTACCTGTTCCACAAAGGATACCTGTGTGACAACATTGTGATTGAGTCAACCAATGAATGTATTATTAAAATACCAAACATGATAAATAGAGCCAATTAAATGGTTGCATTGGATCTAAGGCAAAGCTTTAGCAGTGTGGAGATCTAGAGGAAATTTACAGGTGTTCTGGCTCAGTTGAAGTGGAGGTGAAAATGAATATAAAGGTCTGATGAAAAGGAGGTGGCTCAAAGAACAGATACTTCACATATTAGACCTAAGGCTCATGCAGATGCAGTAAGTGCTCCTCCACCCCAGCACCCAGAAGTGAGTGAAGCTGAGACTTTGCCCTCCTCACATGCTGAATACTCTCAACCCACTTGCCCTTGCTGTTTGACTATTTCTTTCTTCAAGACTGTGGTTTTCTGAGTAGTCAGATCACACTTTGGGAAGCTGAGGCGGGCAGATCACTTGAGGTCAGGAGTTTGAGACCAGCTTGGCTAACAAGGTGAAACTCTGTCTCTACTTAAAAAAAAAAAAAAAAAAAAAAAAAAGGCGAGGCATGGTGGCTCACACCAGTAATCCCATCACTTTGGGAGGCTGAGGTGGGCGGATCACCTGAGGTCAGGAGTTTGAGACCAATCTGGCCAACATGGTGAAACCCCGTCTCTACTAAAAATACAAAAATTAGCTGGGCATGGTGGTGTGGACCTATAGTCCCAGCTGTTCGGGAGGCTGAGGCAGGAGAATCGCTTGAATCCAGGAGGCAGAGGTTGTAGTGAGCCGAGATCATGCCACTGCACTCCAGCCTGGGTGACAGAGTGAGACTGTCTCAGAAAAAAAAAAAAAAAAAAAAAA
>NC_045445.1:46549781-46554599 GCF_002776525.5 Piliocolobus tephrosceles | reverse complement strand
AAAAAAAAAAAAAAAAAAAAAAAAAGCCAGATGTGGTGGTGGGTCCCTGTAATCCCAGCTACTCGGGAGGCTGAGACAGGAGAATCGCTTGAACCCAGGAGGCAGAGGTTGCAGTGAGCCAAGATCCCGCCATTGTACTTCAGCCTGGGCGACAGAGCAAAACTCCCCCTCAAAAACAATCAATCAAACAAGCAGTAGTCAGATCAGATCTCCATCGAGGTGTTTGAGAGCAGAAACACACTCCTGATGGATGGCCCAGACCTAGAAGGCTGTGGACACCCCTCACCTATACACATCTTCTCACCTCTTGTCTCTTCATCACAATCATCATGACATGCCTCATGACCTTGTCCACAGAAACTAAATGGCAATCCATCAAACACAGATTTGGGAAAGGATAGGTGGCCCTAAGACATATGAAGGAGATTCCACATAGAAAAGCAAAGGAGCTGACTTAGGATAGTAAGAAACCAGAGGGCTGAGTTGCTGCAAGTCTCCAGGTGAACAACTCTGAAGAGGCTGCCATACTAGCAAACCTACAGATGGCCGAATGATGGAAAGCCAGCATGAGCATTATCACTGTCACTTCTGGTCTTCCTCTCTCTAATCACATCCAAGTAGACTATACCTCCTACTGAGTAGGCTAGAGAGGGAGAAAAGGAAAAGGGAAGATAAAGTGAAGAACCTGGAACCCAGCCAAAGACCAAATGTGACAGTGAAGATTATTCAGAAGGAATCCACTTTCAGAAGGCCCTGAAGGTGGCTCTGTAGTCCCACCCTACCTAACAGTTTTTTGTCATCCCACCAGTACCCTAGCCAATGCTGACCCCAAGTATTCCCCTTGCTGTGGGGATAGTGGCAGCAACTAGAGGGATATGTGCTTCCTATGTTCCCGCAGCCTCACTGAACACATTCCAACATTCCATGTTGCTTTTCCAAAGGCAAAACTGTTTTCTTGCATTCTCTATGGGCTAGGCATGGCTTTAGAACACCCCACCCCCAACCACTTTCCTGACTTCTGAGAACCGCCTTGGGCCTGCAGAATGATGGGGGCTCAGGTTGCCTCCAGCACAGGGCCTCTGTGTCCATGCAGGAGCCAGATGGACCACTGTGATGTGTCTGTTTTTGCCATACTTCTCCCTCTTGGGTAGAAATAATCAGCTCGGGGCAGAGACCTACAAAAAGTTCTGCTCTTCCTTCCCCATCTCTTCTGGCCAGAAACATGAGAACTTGAACTAGGCATCATATCACTAGGTACATAGTTTAAATCTTGGACCCCGTTTCTTAGTTTTTTGAACTGTTAGGTGCTCTTGGTGGGTGGAGTGGGGCGGAATGATCCTCGCGGCTCTACTTGAGTTCGCTGAGCTGCCGCTGCCCCAGCAAAGTTCTAGGACTTGGTGTGCACATTTTGTCTCACTACCTCTAAGAAGGGAAGGGCACAACTGAGGAGACCTCAGCTCAGGTTACAGTGAAGGATTATCAGTTCCTGATATTGTAGACTTTTAGGACCAAGCTCCAAAATTGAAATCAGTTTCCTACACTTTCATCCCAGAACAGAAGCCCCAATGCCAACTGTTGTTCCTTAACAAAGGCCAATAGGGAATAGGTATCCTCCCAACTTTATCTGGGCTTTTCCCCCAGGGTCCAAAGCCACAGCCCACTTAGGTCCCAGTTTTTCAGGAAGGGGAGGAAGAGGTCTGGCCAGCTCTATTCTTGTCCCACATCACCTGCTGGCTGTCAGCCAAGTCCAACTCAGGGCCCAGCCTATTGGGCCTAAAGGATGAAGTTAGACCAGCAACTGGGAAAGTGAAAACATCATCTTCCTTCAAGTCTCAGAAAAAAAAGGAGAATGGGGACATGGTAGGGAAGGGACTCCCTCTTGGGCTTTATCAGTAGCTTCACCAAAGGTACTACACTTATTCACTTAACAAATCAAGCACTCATCATGTGCCAGGTGCAGAAGATGCAGCCATGAATAACAGACATGGTCCTTATGATCCTTGCCCTCACATAGCTTGCAATCTAGTAGAGGGGAAATACTGACAGATGATTAAAAGGATAAGGTCAATAACGTAAGTACCTTTGCTTTCATATATGAGGGATTCAACAGATACAACAGAGCAGTGCCTGGGTTTGAGGGCCCAGAAAGGCTCTGAGCTTAGAGAAAGGTCTAGAAAAATGCCAGTTTTCTATCTGTAATGAGGTGGTGGGCAATCCAAAGGCAGCTGCCATCTTTCTGCAGCCCTGAGCTATCTGTACCCTGGGGGAATCCAGGAGAAAAAGGCTTTGAGGGCCCCTGTTAGGGCCTCAGTTGGAGGAACTCACTCTACATTTTCTACCATGGTTAGAAAACAGTTTGGTCGGATGAATTGAACATTTTGGTTAATGGTTACTATATATCCCACGAGTGGCTTACCAATTTTCATGTAGTTAAAACCCAGCAACATGTACAGAGTACTAAAGTAAGACTGAACATAGTAGACTTTTTTTGGATGATTCAGAAAGAGCATGAGGTTCTTGCAAGGCCTCTAGGTCGTCATTATGACCAGTGATTACTGGACTATAGAATAGAGCAGGGCCAAGTACTAGAATGCTGGGTGAGTCAATGTCACACAGACCGTATGTTTTATATATATATATATCTGCATATATTTTCTTTTTTTATTATACTTTAAGTTCTAGGGTACATGTGCACAGTGTGCAGGTTTGTTACATATGCGTACATGTGCCATGTTGGTGTGCTGCACCCATTAACTCCTAATGCTGTCCCTCCCCCTCCCCCCATCCCACAACAGGCCCCAGTGTGTGATGCTCCCCTTCCTGTACCCAAGTGTTCTCATTGTTCAATTCCCACCTATGAGTGAGAACATGTGGTGTTTGGTTTTCTGTTCTTGCGATAGTTGGCTGAGACTGATGGTTTCCAGCTGCATCCATGTCCCTACAAAGGACATGAACTCATCCTTTTTTATGGCTGCATAGTATTCCAAGCTGCATATATTTTCAAACATAACTCCAGTTGAATCACCGTCCTATTCTTTGTAAGCATTTTTTTTTCTAGTGAGTCTTCTGAGTGACTGAGTACAGAGGGATAGACTAGGGCAACCCCCTTGGGGAAAGCTGATGAGCAATTTACAACATATTTGCAATCTGGGAGGCATACTGTCCTGAACCATCAGCCAGCTGCACCTGGCATTACTGGCACTTCTAATCTTCTGCCAGGAGGAGATTTGGGATTCTCTAGGCACATTTTGTCTTCTGATCTGGAAGTCATAGTACCAAGTGGTGGACAGGGCATTACCTGGCCTTGACAGTTTATGCTTACAGATGTTTCCATCTTGCAGGGAGGGAAGCCATCCTTAGAATCCAGCCTCTGCTTGAGAGGAGTCACTATCTGCTTATTGGGTATGCCACTTGGAGCCACCTTTGATGGCAGCTTATTGCCAGGCTGGCTATCTGATTGCTCAGCTGTCTTATAGGTAGTTAAGTTAGCACCTGGTACATCCCCAGGACCTGTGGACAAAGTCTTGATGTAGAGAGACATCATGAACTTATAGTTCATACTCCTGGCTGATTGCTCCTCTGGAGCACTTATTCCCTAAGTCTCAGAGGCCTGGATGGAGGGTAATTACATAATATTCCTCCAACTGACCCAGAGTTCCTGAGATACAGTAAAGCCCAATAAGGCTCGAACCAACCCCACTCATTGATTCTATCTTTAAAGCGGCAACATGATCTATGGGAAATTGCAAGAGCCTGAGATCTGAAGTCACAGAGACTTGGGTTCCAGTCCCTGTTTTGCCATATCTTAGCTATGTGATCATAACTAAATGCCAGAAACTTTGTCTCAGTTTCCTCATATGTAAAATGAGGATAATACTGTTACCTACTTCATGAGGAATTTGACAGGATTGTGTGCGATAAACCACATAAAGTCCCTTCACAATACAGAGTACCCTTTTTTGCTTTGCTTTGTTTGTTTGTTTGTTTGTTGAGACAGAGTCTTGCTCTTGTTGCCCAGGCTGGAGTGCAGTGGCATGATCTTGGCTCCTTGCAACCTCTGCCTCCTGGGTTCAAGCTATTCTCCTGCCTCAGCCTCCTGAGTAGCTGGGATTACAGGCGGCTGCCACTACACCCAGCGAATTTTTTGATATTTTTAGTAGAGACGGAGTTTCACCATGCTGACCAGGCTGGTCTCAAACTCGTGACCTCAGGTGATCCACCCACCTCAGCCTCCCAAAGTGCTAGGATTACAGACATGAGCCACCACCCCCAGCCTTTTGCTCTTTTTTTTTAAAGATTGAGAGTTCATCATGTGCCCAGAGCTGTGCTTTAAAAAAATTAACAGCTTTGTTTAGATATAATTTTGAAGCCATAAAATTCACCCATTTGAAGTGCACAATACAATTTTTTTTTATTATTATTATACTTTAAATTCTAGGGTACATGTGCATAACGTGCAGGTTTGTTACATATGTATACTTGTGCCATGTTGGTGTGCTGCACCCATCAACTCGTCAGCACCCATCAATTCGTCATTTATATCAGGTGTAACTCCCAATGTAATCCCTCCCCCCTCCCCCCCCCATGATAGGCCCCAATGTGTGATGTTCCCCTTCCCGAGTACAAGTGATGTCATTGTTCAGTTCCCACCTATGAGTGAGAACATGTGGTGTTTGGTTTTCTCTTCTTGTGATAGTTTGCTAAGAATGATGGTTTCCAGCTGCATCCATGTCCCTACAAAGGACGCAAACTCATCCTTTTTTATGGCTGCATAATATTCCATGGTGTATATGTGCCACATTTTCTTAATCCAGTCTG
>NC_045445.1:46535210-46544781 GCF_002776525.5 Piliocolobus tephrosceles | reverse complement strand
GTCTGCACAGGCCTCTGCTGCTTCCCCTGTTGTTTTTTAGCTGTGCCCTGTCCCCAGAGGTGGAGTCTACAGAGACAGGCAGGTTTCCTTGAGCTGCTGTGAGCTCCACCCAGTTCGAGCTTCCCAGTGGCTTTGTTTACCTACTTAAGCCTCAGCCATGGCGGGCGCCCCTCCTCCAGCCTCGCTGCTGCCTTGTGGTTAGATCGCAGACTGCTGTGCTAGCAATGACGGAGGCTCCGTGGCCGTGGGACCCTCCTGGCCAGATGTGGGTATAGTCTCCTGGTGTGCCCGTTTCCTTAAAGTGCAGTATTGGGGTGGGAATTACGCGATTTTCCAGGTGTTTTGTGTCTCAGTTCGCCTGGCTAGGAAAAGGGATTCCCTTCCCCCTTGCGCTTCCCAGGTGAGGCAATGCCTCGCCCTGCTTCAACTCTGGCTGGTCGGGCTGCAGCAGCTGACCAGCACCGATTGTCCGGCACTCCCCAGTGAGATGACCCCAGTACCTCCGTTGAAAATGCAGAAATCACCAGTCTTCTGTGTGGCTCGGGCTGGGAGTTGGAGACTGGAGCTGTTCCTATTCGGCCATCTTGCTCCGCCCTTTCAATATTTTTTAATATACTTAATATATTCACAGGGTTATACAGCCATTATCACAATCTAATTTTAGAACATTTTTTGCCCCTCCCAAAACAAAATCTGTACCCATTAGCGGTCGCTCCCTATTTCCCTCCTAATCACCACCCAGCCCTAAGCAACCATTGGTCTACTTTTCGTCTATAGGTTTGCCTATGCTGGACATTTTGTGTAAATGGAGCAATAAAATATATGGTCTTTTGTCATTTGCTTTTTTTACCTAGCATGTTTTCGTGGGTTATTCATGTTGCAGCATGCACCAGTACTTCATTCCTCTTTATTGATGAATTACATTCTATTGTATGGATATACCACATTTCTTTATCCATTCATCAGTCGATAGACATTTGTTTTTTTCCCACCTTTTGACTATTATCAATAATGTTGTTATAAACATTCATGTTTATATGGGGACAGTTTTTATGGGGACATATGTTTTCCTTTCTCTCCAGTATATACCTAGGAGTGGAATTACTGGTCAAATCGTAACTCCATGTTTAATTTTTAGAGGAACTGCCCAATTGTTTTTTAAAGTGACTGTACCATTTTACACTCCCATCAGCAATACTGGAGGGTTAAATTTTAACCATATGTTCATCAACACTTGTTATTGCCCATCTTTTTTTTTTTTTTTTTCTCGGACACAGAATCTCACTCCATCACCCAGAATGAAGTGAATGTGCACCATCTCAGCTCACTGTGACCTCTGCCTCCTGGGTTCAAGTAATTCTCCTTCCTCAGCCTTCTGAGTAGCTGGGACTACAGGCGTGTGCCACCACAGCTGGCTAATTTTTTGTATTTTTAGTAGAGATGGAGTTTTGCCATGTTGGCCAGGCTGGCTTTGAACTGCTGACCTCAAGTGACCCACCCGCCTTGATCTCCCAAAGTGCTGGGATTATAGGCATGAGCCACCGCATCTGGCCATCTTTTTACTTATTAATATGTCTGTCATATTGTGTGTGAAGTGGTAGCTCATTATGCTTATGATTTACAGTTTCCTGATGGCTAATGATGTTGAACATCTTTTCATGGGCTTATTGGCCACTTGTATATCTTCTTTGGTGAAATATCTATTCAAATCATCTGTCCCTTTTTAAATTGAGCTATTTCACCATAAATGTGAGGGATTATTTGCGAACTTTCAATTCTACTGCCTTGATCTATACGTCTATCCTTACGCCACCACTTTACAGTCTTGATTACTATGGCTTTGTAGTGAATTTCAAAATCAGAAAGTGTGAGTCATCCTACTTTGTACTTCTTTTTCAAGACTGTTTTGGTTATTCTGGGTCTCTTGTGATTCTATATTCATGAATTAGCTGTCAATTTTGATAAAGTCAGCTGGGATTTTAATAGAGACTATGTTGAATCTATAGATCAATTTGGAAAGTACTATCATTATGACAATATTGATTGAGCCTTCCAATCCATGAGCAGAGAATATATTCCAATTATTTAAATCTCCTTTAATTTCCTTCATCAATGTTGTATAGTTTTCAGTGTACAAATTTTGCACCTCTTGTTTTTTTTTTTTCTTTTTCTCTTTTTTTTCCTTTTTCTCTTTTTTTTTTTCTTTTTCTTTTTCTTTTTTTTCTTTTTACTTTAAGTTCTGGGATACATGTGCAGAACGTGCAGGTTTGCTACATAGGTATACATGTGCCATGGTGGTTTGCTGCTCCTATTCACCTGTCCTCTAAGTTCCCTCCCCTCGTCCCCCACCCCCAACAGGCCCTGATGTGTGTTGTTACCCTCCCTGTGACCTATGTTCTCATTGTTCAACACCCATTTATGAGTAAAAACTTGTGATGTTTGGTTTTCTGTTCCTCTGTTAGTTTGCTAAAGATGATGGCTTCCAGCTTCATCCATGTCCCTGCAAAGGACATGATCTGATTTCTTTTTATGGATGCATAGTATTCCATGGTGTATATGTACCACATTTTCATTATCCAGTTTATCATTGATGGGCATTTGGGTTAGTTCTATGACTTTGCTATTGTAAATAGTGCTGCAATAAACATACGTGTGCATGTGACTTTATAGTAGAATGATTTATATTCCTTTGGGTATATGCCCAGTAATGGGATTGCTGAGTCAAATAGTATTTCTGGTTCTAGATCCTTGAGGAATCACCGTACTGTCTTCCACAATGTTTGAACTAATTTACATTTCCACCAACAGTATAAAAACGTTCCTATTTCTCCACAGCCTCACTAGCATCTATTGTTTCCTGACTTTTTAATAATCGCCATTCTGACTGGCATGAGATGGTATCTTATTGCGGCTTTGATTTGCATTTCTCTAATGATCAATGGTGCTGAGCATTTTTTTTCTTTTCTTTTTTTTTTTTTTTTTGAGACAGAGTCTCACTCTGTTGCCCAGGCTGGAGCACAGTGGCATGATCTCGGCTCACTGCAACCTCCACCTCCTGAGTTCAAGCAATTCTCCTGCCTCAGCCTCCCGAGTAGCTGGAACTACAGGTGCCTGCCACCATGCCTGGCTAAGTTTTGTATTTTTAGTAGAGATGGGGTTTCACCATGTTGGCCAGGCTGGTCTCGAACTCCTGACCTCAGGTGATCTGCCTGCTTTGGCCTCCCAAAGTGCTGGGATTACAGGCATGAGCCACCATGCCTGGCCCTGTTTTTTGTTTTCTGTTTTTTTGATTGTTGAGCAGTTTTTTCATTTGTTGGATGTGTAAATGTCTTATTTTGAGAAGTGACTGCTCATATTTTTTGCCCACTTTTTTATGGGATTGTTTTTTTTTTTCTTTCTTGTAAATTTCTTTAAGTTCCTTGTAAATTCTGGATATTAGACCTCTGTCAGATGGATAGATTGCAAAAATTTTCTCTCATTCTGTAGGTTGCCTGTTCACTCTGATGATAGTTTCTTTTGCTGTGCAGAGGCTCTTTATTTAATTAGATCCCATTTGTCGATTGTGGCTTTTGTCATAATTGCTTTTGGCATTTTTGTCATGAAGTCTTTGCCCATGCCTGTGTCCTAAATGGTATTGCCTAGGTTTTCTTCTACAGTTTTTATAATTTGGGGTTTTACATTTAAATAATCCATCTTGAGTTAATTTTTGTATTAGGTGTAAGGAAGGGGTCTAGTTTCAGTTTTCTGCATATGGCTAGCCAGTTTTCCCAGCACCATGTATTAAATAGGAGATCCTTTCCCCATTGCTTGTTTTTATCAGGTTCAATGAAGATAAGATGGTTGTAGATGTGTGATGTTATTTCTGAAGTCTCTGTTCTGTTCCACTTGTCTATATGTCTGTTTTGGTACCAGTACCATGCTGTTTTGGTTACTGCAGCCCTGTAGTATAGTTTGAGGTCAGGTAGCATGATGCCTCCAGCGTTGTTCTTTTTGCTTAGGATTGTCTTGGTTATACAGGGTCTTTGATGATTCCATATGAAATTTAAAGTAGCTTTTTCTAATTCAGTGAAGAACATCAATGGTAGTTTGGGCCGGGCGCGGTGGCTCAAGCCTGTAATCCCAGCACTTTGGGAGGCCGAGACGGGCAGATCACAAGGTCAGGAGATCGAGACCATCCTGGCTAACACAGTGAAACCCCGTCTCTACTAAAAATACAAAAAAAAACTAGCCGGGTGAGGTGGCGGCGCCTGTGGTCCCAGCTACTTGGGAGGCTGAGGCAGGAGAATGGCGGGAACCCGGGGGGCGGAGCTTGCAGTGAGCTGAGATCGCGCCACTGCACTCCAGCCTGGGCGACAGAGCGAGACTCCGTCTCAAAAAAAAAAAAAAAAAAAAAATGGTAGTTTGATGGGAATAGCATTGAATCTATAAATTAGTTTGAGCAGTATGGTCATCTTCACAATATTGATTCTTCCTGTCCGTGAGGATGGAATGTTTTTGCATTTGCTTGTATCCTCTCTTATTTCCTTGAGCAGTGGTTTGTAGTTCTCCTTGACAGGGCCCTTCACATCCCTTGTTAGCTGTATTCCTAGGTATTTTATTCTCTTAGTAGTGATTGTGAATGGGAGTTCATTCACGATTTGGCTCTCTGCTTGTCTATTGTTGGTGTAAAGTAATGCTTGTGATTTTTGCACATTGATTTTGTATCCTGAGACTTTGCTGAAGTTGTTTATCGGTTTAAGGAGTTTTTGGGCTGAGATGATGGGGTTTTCTAAATATAAAATTATGTCATCTGCAAACAGGGACAATTTGACTTCCTCTCTTCCTATTTGAATACCTTTATTTCTTTCTCTTGCCTGATTGCCCTGGCCAGAACTTCCAATACTATGTTGAATAGGAGTGGTGAGAGAGGACATCCTTGTCTTGTACTGGTTTTCAAAGGGAATGCTTCCACCTTTTGCCCATTCGATATGATATTGGCTGTGAGTTTGTCATAAATAGCTCTTATTATTTTGAGATATGCTCCATCAATAACTAGTTTGTTGAGATTTTTTAACATGAAGGGATGTTGAATTTTATTGAAGGCCTTTTCTGCATCAGTTGAGATAATCATGTGTTTTTTTTTTGTCTTTGGTTCTGTTTATGTGATGGATTACATTTATTGATTTGCATATGTTGAACCAGCCTTGCATCCCAGAGATGAAGCCAACTTGATTGTGGTGGATTACTTTTTCGATGTGCTGCTGGATTCGGTTTGCCAGTATTTTATTGAGGATTTTTTCATTGAAGTTCATGTGGGATATTAGCCTGAAGTTTTGTTTTTTTGTTGTGTCTCTTCCTGAGTTGAGTATCAGGATGATGCTGGCTTCATAAAATGAGTTAGGGAGGAGTCCCTCCTTTTCAATTTTTTGGAATAGTTTCAGAAGGAATGGTACCAGCTCCTCTTTGTACCTCTGGTAGAATTTGGCTGTGGATCCATGTGGTCCTGGGCTTTTTTTTTTTTTTTTTGGTTGTTAGGCTATTAATTACTGCCTCAATTTCATAACTTGTTATTCGTCTATTCAGGGATTCAACTTCTTCCTGGTCTAGTCTTGGGAGGGTATATGTGTCCAGGAATTTATCCATTTCTTCTAGATTATCAAATTTATTTGCATAGAGGTGTTTATAGTATTCTCTGATGGTAGTCTGTATTTCTGTGGGGTCAGTAGTGATATCCACTGTGTCATTTGTTATTGTGTCCATTTGATTCTTCTCTGTTTTCTTCTTTATTAGTCTAGCTAGCGGTCTATCTATTTTGTTAATTTTTTCAAAAAACCACATCCTGGATTCATTGATTTTTTTTTTTTTTTGGAGTGTTTTTCGTGTTTCTATATCCTTCAATTCTGCTCTGATCTTAGTTATTTCTTGTCTTCTTCTAGCCTTTGGATTAGTTTGCTCTTGCCTCTTTAGCTCTTTTAATTGTGATGTTAGGGTGTGGATTTTAGATCTTTCTAGCTAAATGTAGGCATTTAATGCTATACATTTCCCTCTTAACATTGCTTTAGCTGTGTTCCAGAGATTCTGGTACATTGTCTCTTTGTTCTCCTTGGTTTCAAAGAACTTCTTGATTTCTGCCTTAATTTCATTATTTACCCGGGAGTCATTCAGAAGCAGGTTATTCAATTTCCATGTAATTGTGCAGTTTTGAGTGAGTTTCTTAATCCTTAGTTCTAATTTGATTGCACTGTGATCTGTGAGACTGTATGATTTCAGTTATTTTGCTTTTGCTGAGGAGTGTTTTACTTCCAATTATGTGGTCAGTTTTAGAATAAATGCCATGTGGCACTGAGAAGAATATATATTCTGTTGATTTGGGGTGGAGAGTTCTGTAGATGTCTATTAGGTCCACTTGATCCAGAGCTGAGTTCAAGTCCTGAATATCCTTGTGAATTTTCTGTCTCTTTGATCTGTCTAATATTGACAATGGGGTGTTAAAGTCTCCCACTAATATTGTGTGGGAGTCTAAGTCTCTTCGTAGGTCTCTAAGAACTTGTTTTATAAATCTGGGTGCTCCTGTTTTGGGTGTATATATATTTAGAATAGTTAGCTCTTCTTGTTGAATTGTTCCCTTTACCATTATGTAATGTCCTTCTTTGTCTTTTTTGATCTTTGCTGTTTTCAAGTCTGTTTTGTCAGAGACTAGGATTACAACTGCTGCTTTTGTTTGTTTTTTTTTTTTTTTATTTGCTTGGTAAATTTTCCTCCTTCCCTTTATTCTGAACCTATGTGTGTCTTTGCACATGAGATGGGTCTACTGAATACAGCACACCCATGGGTCTTGACTCTATCCAATTTGCCAGTCTGTGTCTTTTAAGTGGGGCATGTAGCTCATTTGTATTTAAGGTTAGTATTCTTATGTGTGAATTTGATCGTCATCATGATGCTATCTGGTTATGTTGGACACTAGGTGATGCAGTTTCTTCATAATGTCATTGGTCTTTATATTTTGGTATGTTTCTACAGTGGCTGGTACCGGTTTTTCCTTTCCATACTTAGTGCTTCTTTCAGGAGCTCTTGTAAGGCAGGCCTGTTGGTGACAAAATCCCTCAGCGTTTGCTTGTCTGGAAAGTGTTTTATTTCACCTTCACTTATGAAGCTTAGTTTGTCTGGTTATGAAATTCTGGGCTGAAAATTCTTTTCTTTAAAAATGTTGAATATTGGCCCTCAATATTTTTTTTAGACATGGTCTCATTCCATCGCCCAGGCTGGAGTGCAGTGGCTCAGTCTTGGCTCACTGCTACCTCTGCCTCCAGGGTTCAAGCGATTCTCCTGCCTCAACCTCCAGAGTAGCTGGGAGTACAGGCACATGCCACCACACTCGGCTAGTTTTGTATTTTTAGTAGAGAGAGAGTTTCATCATGTTGGCCAGGCTGGTCTTGAACCCCTGGCCTCAAGTGATCCACCCACTCGGCCTCCCAAAGTGCTGGGATTACAGGTGTGAGCCACCTCGCCCAGGCTGGCCCCCAGTCTCCTCCAGCTTTTAGAGTTTCTGCTAAGAGGTCTGCTGTTAGTCTGATTGGCTTTCCTTTGTAAGTGACCTGGCCTTTCTTTCTGGCTGCCCTTAATGTTTTTTCCTTCATTTCGACCTTGGAGAATCGGAGAATCTGATAGTTATGTGTCTTGTGGTTGATCTTCTTCTTCTTCTTCTTTTTTTCTCTTTTTGAGATGGAGTTTCGCTCTTGTTGCCCAGGCTGGAGTGCAATGGCGCGATGTCAGCTCGCCACAACCTCCGTCTCCCAGGTTCAAGCGTTTCTCCTGCCTCAGCCTCCTGAGTAGCTGGGATTACAGGCATGCACCACTACACCAGGCTAATATTGTATTTTTAGTAGAGATGGAGTTTCTCCGTGTTGGTCCAGTTGGTCTCAAACTCCCAACCATAGGTGATCTGCCTGCCTCAGCCTCCTAAAGTGCTGGGATTACAGGCGTGAGCCACTGCACCCAGCCTTGCAGTTGATCTTCTCGTGGAGTATCTTAGTGGTGTTCTCTGTATTTCCTGAATTTACATGTTGGTCTGTCTTGCTATGTTGCGGAAGTTCTCCTGGATAATATCCGAAAGTGTGTTTTTCGGCTTGTTTCCATTCTCCCTGTCTCCTTCCAGTACTCCAATCAATCGTAGGTTTGGTCTTTTTACAGAGTCCTATATTTCTTGGAGGCTTTGTTCTTTCCTTTTCATTCTTTTTTCTCTAGTCTTGTCTCCATATCTTATTTCAGCAAGGTAGTCTTCAAACTCTAATATCCTTTCTTCCGCTTGGTCGATTCAGCTATTGATACTTGTGTATGCTTCATGAAGTTCTTGTGCTGTGCTTTTCAGCTCCCTCAGGTCGTTTATGTTCCTCTTTAAACTGATTCTAGTTAGCAGCTCCTCTAACCTTTTATCAAGGTTCTTAGCTTCTTTGCATTGGGTTAGAACATCGTCCTTTAGCTCAGCATAGTTTTGTATTACCTATCTTCCGAAGCCTACTTCTGTCAATTCGTTCTTATCATCCTCCATCCAGTTCTGTGCCTTTGCTGGAGAGATGTTGCGATTATTTGGAGAAGAGGCACTCTGGCCTTTTGAGTTGTCAGCATTTTTTTCATTGATTTTTTTCTTCTTTTCATGAATTTGTGTAGTTTCAATCTTTGAAACCTCGAAGACCCTTGGATGGGGTTTTTGTGGGAGCTTTTGTTGTTGATGATGCTGTTGTTGCTTTCTGTTTGTTTTTCTTTCAATGGTCAGGTCCCTCTTCTGTAGGGCTGCTGCTATTTGCTAGGGGTTCACATCAGGCCCTACTCATCCGGTTCACTCCTGCTCCTGGAGATGTCGCTCAAGGACTTCCCTCCCTCGGCTGGGGGATGGGGGCTCCCTTGCCTTGTGTGACTCTCAGGTGGGCCACCTCACCACATTGTTCTTCCTTCCTCTCCATGGATCATGCCAACCTCCTAGTCAGTTCTGATGAGAGAACCTGGATATGTTGGTTGCCAGTAAAGGATTCATATGCTTATTATGGTTCTTTTCTATGGGAAACTTGATCGCTGCTGTTCCTAGTTAGCCATCTTGACCCCGCCCTGTCCTCCTTTTTAAATTTATAACTAGTTAAATAATAAAGACAAAGTCAAATTTTAAAAAGACAAATTATTAAGTAAAATAAGGTTTAAATAATAAAAAATAAGTATATTCATAACTATTTGTTCTTTTTTATGTTATTGTAAATAGAAGGGCTTCCTGATTTTATTTTCAGGTTGTTCATTGCTAGCTGGGCACGGTGGCTCACGCCTGTAATCCCAGCACTTTGGGAGGCCAAGGCAGGCGGATCACTTGAGGTCAGGAGTTCAAGACTTGCCTGGCCAATATGGTGAAACCCTGTCTCTACTAAAAATACAAAAAATTAGCTGGATGTGGTGGTGCATGCCTATAGTCCCAGCTACTCAGGAGGCTGAGGCAGGGGAATCTCTTGAACCCAGGAGGGGGAGGTTGCAGTGAGTCGAGATCGCGCCACTGCACTCCAGCCTGGCGACACAGCAAGACTCCATCTCAAAAAAAAAAAAAAAAAAAAAA
>NC_045445.1:46515558-46535110 GCF_002776525.5 Piliocolobus tephrosceles | reverse complement strand
ACTCCATCTCAAAAAAAAAAAAAAAAAAAAATTTGATTTTCTGTACATTGAGCTTGTATTCTGCAAGAGATAGTTTTACTTTTTCCTTTCCAATCTGAATGTCTTATATTTCATCTTAATTCATAATTGTCCCAGCTGGAACTTTCAGTCAGTACAGTGTTGGATAGAAGTGGTGAAAACATCTGGACAGACCCCAGACTTAGAAAGACAGAGAGAGAGAGAGAGAGAGATAAAAGAAAGAAAGGAAAGGAAGGAAGGAAGGAAGGAAGGAAGAAAGAAAGAAAGGAGGAAAGAAAGAAAGAGAAATGGTGTGAACAGACATTCCGGTCTTCTTCCTGATCTAAGCTTTTATCCTTTCATTCGAATCAAGTATGACGTTAGCTGTGAGTTTTTTATAGAAAACCTTTATCATATTGAGGAAGCTCCCTTTTATTCCTAGTTTATTGAGTGTTTTATCATGAAAGGGTGTTAGATTTATGTTTTTATTTATGTTTTTGTGCATCTATTGAGATAATCATGTAGTTTTTGTCCTCTGGTCTATTAACATGGTGTATTACATTGATTTTTGGATGTTAAAGCAACCTTGCATTACTGCAATAAATCCCACTTGGTCATGGTGTATAATTCTTTTTATATGTTGCTGGATTCAGTTTGTTAGTATTTATACACCACTGGGTCGTGGTGTATAATTCTTTTTAGATGTTGCTGAATTCAGTTTGCTGGTATTTTGTTGAGGGATTTTGTCTGTATTCATGAAAGACATTGGTCTGTAGTTTTCTTGTGACATCTTTGTCTGGTATTGGTATGAAGGTAGTACTGGCCTCATACAATGAGTTAAGAAGTGTTCTCTCCTCTTTTGATTTTTGGAAGGTTTGTGAAAGATTGGTATAAGTGCTTTTTTCAGCATTTAGTAGAATCCACTAGTGAAGTCACCTGGGCCTGGACTTTTTTGGGGGGTAAGGGAGGAGTTTTAATTCCTAACTCCATTTCTTTTCCTGTTACTGTCTATTCAGATTTTCTATCTTCTTGAATCAGTTTTGGCAAATTCTTTCTTTCTTTCCTCCTTCCTTCCTTCCTTCCTTCCTTCCTTCCTTCCTTCCTTCCTTCCTTCCTTCCTTCCTTCCTTTCTTTTTTATGGTGTTTTGCTCTTGTTGCCCTGCCCAGGCTGGAGTGCAATGGTGCAATCTTGGCTCACTGCAACCTCCACCTCCCAGGTTCAAACTATTCTCCTGCTTCAGCCTCCCAAGTAGCTGGGATTACAAGTATGTGCCACCATGCCCAGCTAATTTTTTGTATTTAATAGAGACAAGGTTTCACCATGTTGGTTGGGCTGGTCTTGAACTTCTGATCTTAAACTTCTGATCTCAAGTGATCAGAAGTTCAATCCACCTACCTCGGCCTCCCAAAGTGCTGGGATTACAGGCGTGAGCCACTGCACCCAGCCTAAGTTGTATATTTCTAAGAATTTGTCCATACCATTTAGGTTATCCAGTTGATATACCCTTATTCATATTCCCTTATAATCAATTCCATATCTGTATGGTCAGTAGTGATATTCTTTCTTTCATTCCTGATTTTGGTAATTTGAATATTCTCTTTTTTTGTTTGATCTTTCCAGCTAAAGTTTTGTCAATTGTATTAATCTGTTCAAAGCACCAACTTTTAGTTTCATTGATTTTCTCTATTGTTTTCTATCCTCTATGTATTTCCTTCCACTTGCTTTGGGTTGTTTGCTCTTCTTTTGTTTTTGCCTTTATTCTTGTTTTGTTTTTAATTTGTATATGTACATAGTAGTTGTATATATTTATGGGGTACATGAGATGTTTTGAGACAGGCATGCAATGTGAAATAATCATATCATGGGGAATGGGGTATCCATCCTCTCAAGCATTTATCCTTTCTTTGTGTTACAAACAATCCAATTATACTCTTTTAGTTATTTAATTTTTATTTCAATATTTCTTAGAGAACAGGTGGTGTTTGGTTACACAGATAAGTTCTTCAGTGGTGATTTCTTAGATTTTGGTGTACCCATAACCCGAGCAGTATACCCTGTACCCAGTGTGTAATCTTTTATCCCTCACCCCCTCCCACCCTTCCCTCCAAGTCCCCAAGGTCCACCCTATCATTTTTATGCCTTTGCATCCTCATAGCTTAGCTCCCACTTGTGAGAAAATACGATGTTTGGTTTTCCTTTCCTGAGTTACCTCACTTAGAATAATGGTCTCCAACTCCACCTAGGTGGCTGCAAATGCCATTATTTCATTCCTTTTTATGGCTGAGTAGTATTTCATTATATATATTTACCACATTTTAGTCTACAGCCATACCACCCTGAATGTGTCCAACCTCATCAACCACATTTTTAAAAAAATTTTATATTCATTTATTAATTTTTTTAGATGGAATCTCGCTCTGTCACCCAGGCTGGAGTGAAGTGGTGCAATCTCACCTCCAAAAGTGCTGGGATTACAGACATGAGCCACTGTGCCCGACTGTATCACATTTTTCTTTATCTACTCGTTGACTGATGGGCATTTGGGCTGGTTCCATATTTTTGCAGTTGTGAATTGTGCTGCTATAAATATGCATGTGCAAGTGTCTTTTTCATATAATGACTTCTTGGATCAAACAGTAGATCTACTTTCAGTTTTTTAAGGAATCTCCATGCTGTTTTCCATAGTGGTTGTACTAGTTTACATTCAAACCAGCAGTGTAAAAGTGTTCCTTTTCACCATGTCCACACCAACACCTATTTTTTTTTTTAATTATGCCCCCTTTTTTTTTTTTTTTGACAGAATCTTGCTCTGTCGCCCAGGCTAGAGTGCAGTGGCACAATCTCGGCTCACTGCAACCTCTGCCTCCTGAGTTCAAGCCATTCTCCTGGCTCAGCCTCCTGAGTAGCTGGGATTACAGGCGTGCACCACCATGCCCAGCTAAGTTTTGTATTTTAGTACAGATGGAGTTTCACCATGTTGGTCAGGCTGGTCTCGAACTCCTGACCTTGTGATCCGCCCACCTTGGCCTTCCAAAGTGCTGGGATTATAGGCATGAGCCACCGCGCCTGGCCATTATGGCCATTCTTGTAGGAGTAAGGTGATTTTGCACTGTAATTTTGATTTGCATTTCCCTGATAATGATGTTGCACATTTTTCCATATGCTCGTTGGCCATTTGTATACCTTCTTTTGAGAATTGTCTATTTATGTCCTTAGCCAACTTTTTGATGGGATTGTTTGTTTTTTTCTTGCTGATTTGTTTGAGCTTCTTGTAGATTCTGGATATTAGTCCTTTGTTGGATGCATAGTTTGCAAAGATTTTCTCCCACCCTGTGAGTTGTCTGTTTACTCTGTTGACTGTACCTTTTGCTGTGCAAAAGTTTTTTAGTTTAATTAAGTCCCAACTATTTATCTTTATTTTTATTGCATTTGCTTTTGGGTTCTTGGTCATGAAATCCTTGTGTAAGCCAATGTCTAGAAGGGTTTTTCCAATGTTATCTTCTAGAATTTTTATGGTTTCAGGTCTTAGATTTAAGTCCTTAATCCCTCTTGAGTTGATTTTTGTATAACGTGAGAGATGAGGATCCAGTTTCATTCTCCTACATGGGGCTAGCCAATTATCCCAACACCATTTGTTGAAAAGGGTGTCCTTTCCCCACTTTATGTTTTTGTTTGCTTTGTCAAAGATCAGTTGGTTGTAAGTATTTGGGTTTATTTTGGGGTTCTCTATTCTGTTCCATTGGCCTGTGTACCTATTTTTATACCAGTACCATGCCTTGTAGTATAGTTTGAAATCTGGTAACGTGATGCCTCCAGATTTGTTCTTTTGCTTAGGATTGCTTTGGCTATGCGGGCTCTTTTTTGGTTCCATGTAAATTTTAGGATTTTTTCATAGTTCTGTGAAGAATGATGATGGTATTTCAATGGGAATTGCATTGAATTTGCAGATCGCTTTTAGCAGTATGGTCATTTTCACAATATTGATTGCACCCACCCATGAGCATAGACTGTGTTTTCATTTGTTTGTGTCATCTGTGACTTCTTTCAGCAGTGTTTTATAGTTTTCCTTGTAGAGGTCTTTCTCCTCCTTGGCTAGGTGTATTCCTAAGTATTTTATTTTTTTGCAGCTATTGTAAGAAGGGTTAAGTTCTTTATTTGATTCTCAGCATGGTCACTGTTGGTGTATAGCAGTGCTACTGATTTGTGTACATTGATTTTGTATCCTGAAGCTTTAATGAATTCATCTATCAGATCTAGGAGCTTTTTGGATGAGTCTTCAGGGTTTTCTAGGTATATGATCATATCATCTGTGAACAGTGACAATTTGACTTCCTCTTTACCGATTTGGATGTCCTTTATTTATTTCTCTTGTCTGATTACTCTGGCTCTTTTAGTTATTTTTAAAAGTACAATTAAGTTATTTTTGACTGTAGTCACCCTATTGTGTTATCAAATAGTAGGTCTTATTCATTCTTTGTATTTAGTTTGCTCTTGTTTTTCTGGTTTCTTAAGGTAGAAGTGGAAGTTTATAGTAATTCATATGAAATCTTTCCTCTTTTTTAACGTAGGCACTTTCAGCTACAGATTTCCCCTTTAAGAACTTTTAAGGCCGGGCGTGGTGGCTCACACCTATAATCCCAGCACTTTGAGAGGCTGAGGCAGGCAGATCGCTTGAGGTCATGACTTCGAGACCAGCCTGACCAACATGGTGAAACCCCATCTCTACTAAAAATAGAAAATTAGCTGGACATGGTGGCACATGCCTATAATCCCAGCTACTTGGGAGGCTGAGGCAGGAGAATCACATGAACCCAGAAGGCGGAGGTTGCAGTGAGCCAAGATCGTGCCATCGCACTCTAGCCTGGGCAATAAGAGCGAATCTCCATCTCAAAAAATAAATTAATAAAAAATTTTAAAAAAGAACTGCTTTAGCTAGACCCCATAAATTTTGCTATGTTGTATTTTCATTTTTATTCATCTCAAAGTATTTGCTAATTTCTCTTCTGATTTTTTTTCCTTGACCGCCTGGTTATTTAAGAGTGTTTTGGCTGGGCATGGTTGCTCATGCCTGTAATCCCAGCACTTTGGGAGGCCAAGGCAGGCAGATCACTTGAGGCCAGGATTTTGAGACCAGCCTGGCCAACATGGTGAAACCCCATGTCTATCAAAAATAGAAAAATTAGTTGGGCGTGGTGGCAGGTGCCTGTAATCCCAGCTACTTGGGAGACTGAGGCGGGAGGATCACTTGGTCCCAGGAGGTGGAGGTTGCAGTGAGCCAAGATTGAACCACTACACTCCAGCCTAGGCAACAGAGCAAGACCCTGTATCCAAAAAAAAAAAAACAAGGGTTTTGTTTGATTTCTACTTATGAATTTCCCAGACTCCCTTCTGTTATTGATTTCTAATTTAATTATGCTGTGCTCAGAAAATATATTTTGTATGATTTTATTCCTTTTAAATCTAGTAAGGCTTATTTTATATCATAACATATGGTTTATTCACAACAGTGTTCCATATGCACTCAAGAAGAATGCATATTCCGCTGTTGTTAGGTAGATGGTTCTGTAGATTTCAGTTAGATCTAGTTTGATTTATAGTATTGCTCAGGTCCTCTGTTTCCTTGTTGATATTCTGCTTAGTTGTTTCATCCATTATTGAAAGTGGAGTATTGGCCGGGTGTGGTGGGTCACACTTGTAATCCCTGCATTTTGGGAGGCCAGGGCAGGTGGATCACTTGAGGTCAGGAGTTTGAGACCAGCCTGGCCAACATGGTGAAACCCCGTCTCTACCAAAGACACAAAAAATTAGCCAGGCATGGTGGCAGGCACCTGTAATCCTGGCTACTCGGGAGACTGAGGTAGGAGAATCACTTGAACCCAGGAGGCGGAGTTGCAGTAAGCCGAAGTCGTACCACTGCACTCTAGCCTGGGCAACAGAGTGAGGCTCCATCAAAAAAAAAGAAAAGAAAGAAAGAGAGAGAGAGAGAAAGAAAGAAAGAAAAGAGAGAGAGAGAGAAAGAAAGAAAGAAGAGAGAGAGAAAGAAAGAAAGAGAAAGAAAGAAAAAGAAAGAAAGAAAGGAAGGAAGAAGAAAGGAAGGAAGGAAGAAAGGAAGGAAGGAAGAAAGAAAATGGAGTATTGAAGTCTCCTACTACTGTTGTTGAATTGTATATTTTTCCCTTCAATTCTGTCAGTTTTTTCTTCCTGTATTTGGGGGTTTTGTTGTTAGGTGCCAGTGCTGTACTTTTGTCATAGATGTAATCTCTAGTGAAAGGCAAACTGGAGTTTGAGTGGCATTTCGAAGTCTTGTTTTCCAGCATCTTGATCACCATGATGAGCTATAAGGGCAATGACTAAAAACATGGGTTTTAAAGTCCTTCAGACCTAGGCTCAAATCCAGTCTACCACTTGGTCTATGTAACCTTAGGCGAGTCAGTTTCTTTAGCTGTAAAATGTAGATAATGATAGTAACTACCCCATTGGGTTGTTATGAAGATTAAGTAGGATCACATATATTAGGACCTTAGCCTAAGTTAGTGCTTGTTTGTCGTCTGTCTGTCTGCTGTCCGAGTGTATTCTCACAGATAAAATGGGGAAGAGCTCCAAAAACAGTGAGAGAAGGTATTCACAGATAAAGCATTTGCAATAGATAATTCTCAGATGCACACACCTACCGTCATTAAGAGCGATTGACGAGAGCATTTGCCACATGTATGTGTAGCAGGTAGGGCTGACCCTGCATGAATGCAGAAAAGAATAAAATTTGAAGAATTGTAAGAATGCTTCCCCTACCCTCCTCCCACATATGCACATCCCAGCGTATCTCCCATATACTTTATACATTCAGACCCTGGAATTCTAATATAGAGCATTATTCTTTTAGGATACCTCCATCAACAGGCGTCTCTGAAATGCAAACTCTTGGGCATTATATGTAGCCTGTTTAACAGGTTTTGACTAAAGCATTAGTAACTTGTCAGATTTATTTCCTTCTGCTAGAAGAGATTCAAGATAACAAGAACAACAGAGCACCAGTGGTTGGAAAAGCTCTGAAAAGAGGTGGGGGCAGGGGCAGGAACAGTTCCAAGTGGGACATATGTCTACAGCTGACTTTCAAACAGAGGGTAGTCATGTAAGAGTCCAGCTGTGCCCAGATACCAGGCTCTAAACCAAGGTGTTCACTCCCACCCCTACCATACCCCATGCCTTCTCCCATTTCAGAGGTGATGGGGCTATTAGCAGCTCAGGTTATTAGACTCTACTCACTCTACTTTCAGGGTCAGCAGTAACATAGCTCATAAACTTCCCTAACCCTAATCTTTGGCAGCCAGGCAATGCTTTGTCTTGGGACCTGCCACTCGGTCGTGCTGCAGAGACATGGGCCAGAGACAACAAGGGAGCTCAGTCACAATCCTCGGCACCAGGGTTCATCTGTTGATTCTCTTTCTGGGTTTAGATTACATGCACAGCGCCCACCGCCCTGTCACTGGGGGCCACCTGGGGAAAAAGGAGAGTAGTTATGTGGGCAGCGTGGACACCAGCCCCAGGAAATCGAGCCGCTGCACGCCCCCGCCTGCCGACTCTGAGCTTGTCAGCTTCTGCTACCTCCATATGCGGGAACAAAGAAAGGAGCAGCAAAGTCGGACAGATGTCAACGAGAACCTAATCTTCTTTGAGGAGACCAGGCCCCGAACCAAGTCTGACCCCACATCCAAAAGTTCCGGCCAAGGTTATGAGGTAGTCCCTGATGACTTTGATGCAGCTAGCCTAGACCATGAGCCTTGTGCCAGCAGGGCCCGGTCCTACACCTTGGACAATTCCCTTGGGGCTGAAGCCCTGAATTTCTACTGTGACTCTTGCAAAGCCAAGCTCCAGGAGCAGCTGGGCCCTCGCAAAGGTGGGAAGCCTGGCTCGTCTCGTGACAATATAGTAGATTTGATGTCCCTCCCACCACCTGGGAGTGAGGAGGAGGAGGAAGAGGAAGATGAGACAACTTCTCTGTTGCCAGCCATTGCTGCCCCACCCCCTGGTTTCCGAGACAACAGCTCTGATGAGGATGACCCCAAGCGCCGGGCTGTCCAGAGCCAGGAACAAGGACGCCACCTGCGTGGGCTTCTGTATGATGAGATTCCAGTGACATTGATTGACAGTGTGCAGACCCGGACAGTTCGAGATCATGCCCAGGAGCTAGATGATGCTCTGGTGTCCACTCTGCAGGCTCTGGAAGCCCTGGCTGCATCCGAGGATGGACCACACCCACCACCCCCACAGACTGCAGGTAATGACCTATTCCTTCTCTCTCCTTCCTCCCACTTTTCCTGTCCAGAAAAGGCCAGTGGGTAACATTGTATCTTTCCAAATAGATGTTAGAGTCACTGAGGTATGTCAGGGCAGTGGATGGACCAAAGGTTGTTTAGATAGGGTCAGAGGAGCAACGATGTTGCAGCAGGGAGCAGCTGCTCAGCTCTAGCTAGAGTTCTGGTGCTCGTCATTGCATCTCTTTGGAAATGCCTTACAGATAGATCCCAGGGATTGAGGTCATGACAGCTATGGATGCAGGCCAGGATGGAGGATCAGAGAAAAACTGTGAGACATGTAGAAGACAGGCGAAGAACAGAACATCCAGCATGCACATGATTGAAAGAAAAGCAAAACGACCAACTCACTACCTAGTGACCTGGGACCAGGGGAGCCAAAGGCCATCACTGCTCATGGCTGAGGTCTTTATCCTGCCTAAGAACGTGGGCTCCGAATCAGATGCACCCAAATCCTGGTTTCTTCAGTCATTGTCAGTGTAACCTTTGGCAAGGCACTTACTTTCTCTGACCCTCATTCTGTAACCTTAAATGGGTTTTATAAAAGTAGTTCTATCACATGGGGTTGTCATAAGGATTGAATGAGATAATTCATGCAAAGCATGTAAGCACTGCCTAGCACACAGTAAGGCCTCAGTAAGTGGTAGCTATTGTTACTAAGTATTAGTTCATAGGAGAACCGTACAACATGCCTGCTGTTCCCTGTTATAGACATATGTATGTCCATCTTATAGACAAACACACATCACACACGTACCCATAGTCACATATATGTCCCTCCATACACATACACCTTAAAAAAAGAGAAGAGAGTCGGGTGTGGTGGCTCACGTCTGTAATCCCAGCATTTTTGGAAGCTGAGGTGGGCAGATCACTTGAGGTCAGGAATTCAAGATCAGCCTGGCCAACATGGTGAAACCCCGTCTCTACTAAAAATACAAAAATTAACTGGGTAGGCTGGTGCACACCTGTAGTCTCAGCTACTCAGGAGGCTGAGGCAGAAGAATCACTTGAACCTGAGAGGCGGAGGTTGCAGTGAGCTAAGATTGCACCATTGCACTCCAGCCTGAGCGACAGAGTGAGACTCAAAAAAAAAAAAGAGAGAGAGAGAGAAGAGGTAAATGACACAGCAACAGAAAAGGAATAGGGAGGAATAGGGACCACGAGAAAGCATGTGAGGCAGGGAAAAGTGTAGAAAGGGAGGGTGAAGGTATTGGGGTCAGAGAAAGCCTGCCTTTTCCTTATGTGAGGACACCCTTGACATTGGGCAGCCCCCATGTATTTGGCCCCCAGGGCTGGCATTTCTCTTTGCTTAGAGTCTGGAGAGAGTGCTAACTGCTCCCAGGCTCAAGTCCCATGTGGCTGCTGGAGAGAGGACAAGCTCAGCTAAATGGCCTCAGCTGCAATGACTGTAGGCAGGCTTGGCCAGATGAGGAGGGATAGAGAGAGACCTCTCTTTGCCAGCCCCTCTTTAGGACAATTAACAAAAATTTCCTAGCTGTTGAATCTAAAAATAGTTGTGATTAGCATGCTGTTTTGCATGTGATTTGCATGGTAATTTGCCATCAAACTGCCCAGATCCTTGCTCCACCTCTTTTGTTTCTGTTTGGGATTCCAGCCTTTCATCCCCTTCTTATAGCTTGCCCCTCTTTGTCCCCTCCCCTCCACTCTTCCCACCCTCAGCCCTGCATTCTCACCAGGCCTGACTGTTTTTCTCCAGCTGGAAATACTGCTGGCTAACCTTGGCTTCTATGCACTTCCTATACAGTCAGCCCTCTGTATCTGAGGGTTCTGCATCCACTGATTCAACCAACCGAAGATCAAAAATATTTGACAAAAAGAAATATGTCTATACTGAACATGTACAGATTTTTCTTGTCATTATTCCCTAAACAGCACAGTATAACAACTACTTATATAGCATTTACATTGTGTTAGGTATTATAAGTAATCTAGAGAGGCTTTAAAATACATGGAAAGAGGGCCGGGCGCGGTGGCTCAAGCCTGTAATCCCAGTACTTTGGGAGGCCAAGACGGGTGGATCACGAGGTCAGGAGATCGAGACCATCCTGGCGAACACGGTGAAACCCCGTCTCTACTAAAAAATACAAAAAACTAGCCGGGCGAGGTGGCGGGCGCCTGTAGTCCCAGCTACTCGGGAGGCTGAGCCAGGAGAATGGCGTGAACCTGGGAGAAGGAGCTTGCAGTGAGCTGAGATCCGGCCACTACACTCCAGCCTGGGCGACAGAGCGAGACTCCGTCTCAAAAAATAAAATAAAATAAAAAAAAAAATACATGGAAAGATGTACATAGGTTACATGCAAATACTATGCCATTTCATATCAGGGACTTGAGTATCTGCAAGTTTTGGAGTCTTCAGGAGTCCTAGAGCCAATCGCCCATGAATACCGAGGGACAACCGTGTGGAGCTGGAAAAGAACTTGATTTCAGTAAGCGTAACAAGCCCTATCCCTGTTCCTCCAGGTCTGATTGTGCTGGCCACAATCACTCCTGAATCATCGCTGGACTCGGGTCATGAAACCAACTCTTCAGAGCTCACAGACATGTCAGAGATGATGTCGGCCATGAAGCAGCACCAGAACACCACCTACTTCCTGGCCCAGCACCTCAACAAGGACAGCCTCCTTGCCCGCAAGGACCTGCCCTTCCGGATCCAGAGCTGTGCAGCCCAGGCTGTTCTTACGGCCCCTTACTCTCTCGGGCGCCCGGATCCCAACCCATCTCTCCAACCCATTGCCACAGGCCAGAGTAGTGGCCCCGCTGGCGCTCGGAGGAAGCTGCCCCAGTCAGAGGGCCAGGTACAGGGAGAACGAACATACTCCTTGGCAGTGCACCCAGCACTGTCCCCACAGCTTAGTGAACAGAAGAATCTGAGCCTGCTGTCCCCAGTTCCTGAGGACAAAGGGCCTGGCCACACTAGGGCAGGCCTAGAAATGTCACTGAGGGCAGCCACGTCATCCCTCAGTGAAGAGCAGGTCTCTGAGCTGAGGGACAACCTGCCCAAGGAGGTCAGGTTGAGCCCCAAGCTTATCCTGGACCCAAAGGGCAGTGTGACCCCAGCCATCATCTCAGCTGCCCTACAGCAAGTGGTTCACAGTAAGAGTCTAGTCACTCCTGGTGGGGCTTTGGGGAACCCCCCCAGCAGGGGTGAGAGAAGGCTGGAGGCCAGCATGGGGAGGCCAGAGGTTAGCATGATGAGCAGCAGTGCAAATACGAATCTGAAGTTCAAAATTAGCCCCAGTGCTCCAGAGACCTCACGGAATTCTCAGCATCAGCTGGGCGCAGAGGTCTCTTCCAGCCCCAGAGCACCCACAGGCAGCTGGGCTGACAGCCTGCACCTCTCCCAACAGGAGGACAGGCTGCCTGTTCAAAATTTCCCTCCCAAAAGCTATCTTCTGCAAACGAGCCGAGAGTCAGTGGGCAAGCAAGCTACAGGGGAGGTGGCAGGCAAAGGCGGGCCAGAGGGTGGTAAGCCCACCCTGCAGAAGCAGGGCACCATCTCCAGCCAAGGAGAGAAGGCGCAGCTGGAGAGCACACCCAAAAGAAGCAAGCTCGAAGAGACCAGCCTGGTTCCCCGAGCTACCTACCCCATGGCTCTGCAGAGCCCCAGCTGCCAGTCAAGAAGCCACAGCCCCAGCTGCCAGCCCCATGGCCACAGCCCCAGCAGCCAGTCTCGAGGCCAGAGCCCCAGTTGCCAACCTCGAGGCCAGAGCCCACTGAGGTCTCAGGCTGCCAGCCGGCAGGTGAGCACCATGCCCTCTAGGAAGCTTGAAACAACTCTCAATGGAGCCCACTCGACCTCTGAAGGCCCTGCAAAACCCAAGTCATCCCGAGGTCCTTTCCGGCTACGCAATTTATTCTCTGCCACCTTCCCAACCCGCCAGAAGAAGGAGACAGATGAGCGGCAGGCCCAACTGCAGAAGGTAAAGCAGTATGAGCTGGAGTTTCTTGAGGAACTTCTAAAGCCACCAAGCCAGGGGGAGCTGCCAGGCACCGAGTACCTGCAACCTCCAGCACCTGGCCGCTGCAGCTGCCAGCTCCGCAGCAGCCCCGTGCAGCAGGGTCCTGGCATGTCCCGCGAGCAGAGGCGCAGCTGCGACTGCAAGCGCATCTGCCGGGGGGGCCGGCCGCAAGCCACCCAGACACCAGTGCCCAGCCTCCGGGGAAGGGAAAGGGACAGGGTCCTCCCTAGCCAGAGGCAGCCAGAGGCTGGCCCAGGCGTGAGCCTCAGCAGCCCCATCAATATCCGGCGCATTCGTTCTACCAGCCTGGAATCCCGAGAGTGCCGATCGGACCCTGAGAGTGGTGTTTCGTGCCTGACCACGTGTGCCTCAGGGGGCGAGTGTCTGGGAGCTCCCAACTACAGGAAACTGATGCGCCGCTACAGTATCAGTGAACTGGACCAGGGTGACAGGGCCTCGCTGACCTCGGATGTCTACCCACATCCGCCCCTGGGCATGCTGCCCAGGGAGGCCAAGGAGTTAGAGGCAAGCCTCCCCATAGCCTTGGGTCCCAAAAGCAGGTCTCTGGAGTCACCGACGCTGGGAGACCCCTCCTACGTCCAGGTTGCCCCAGAGACCAAAGGCCCCAGACAGATGGCCGTGTTCTCACTGCCCGCGGAGGTGTACCGGAAGCCTGCAGAGCTAGACGAGGACAGTGAGAGCAGCAAGTGCTGCTCCATCCGCTACTGCTTCTACTACCGCAAGTGTGACATGGCAGATGATGCCAGTGATGGCAAGGATGAGCTCTCTTACTCTATCCCCATGAAGATTCTGCCTGGCATGAAGCTGGACGAGCAGGTGGTGCCTGTGGTGAGCAGGACCCTGCAGGTGCTGGATGCTGCTACCTGCAGCAGCAGCAGCCCTGAGGCCTCCCGCACTCAGGAGATTGACCTCCGTGTGTCCACCTTCGAGGGGAGCCTGGCCAAGATCAATGCCCTGCGGGCCCATGCCTATGGCCTCCCTGATGGCTTCCTGGCTGCCCGGCTGGACACCAATGAACTGCTGACAGTCCTGCGGCAGTGTGTGGCCAGCCCCGAGGCCCGTGCCCCCAAGCCCTATGTCTCTCAGATCTCTGAGTATAAGCTCGAGCTAGCTCTCAAGTTCAAGGAGCTCCGGGCCTCCTGCCGCCGTGTGGCCAATGTGGACAAGAGCCCGACTCACATGCTGGCAGCAATCACGGGCAGCTTCCAGGTGCTGAGCAGCCTCATTGAGACCTTCGTGCGGCTGGTGTTCATTGTGCGCTCCGAGGCCCAGCGCCAAGAGCTGCTGGCCAAGGTAGAAGAGGTGGTGAGGAACTACACCTTCCTGCTGCGTGCAGCTGAGGAGTCCACAGCCCGTAACCTTAACCAGCAGCAGCAGCAGCAGCAACAACAACAGCAACAACAACAACAACAACAGCAGCAGCAGCAACAACAGCAGCAGCAGCAGCAGGTGGCAGCAGCTGCAGGGGCAGCCACAGAGCACCCACCAGGCTCCCCAACTTCGGCGACTGTTATGAGCACATTCACCCACTCCTTAAAAACCCTAATTAAGTAGGGCATCTGCCCACACCTGTCCCCCTTCCCCAACCATGGCCCCAAGTTTGAGCTTTGTGGTCCTTGCATCTTGTGGTGAGTGTGTGTGTATCTGCTGGGCCAGTCAGGGTCCAAGAGCCCATCAGTCTCCAGGGAGTGGAAACTCTCTCGATTAAGGCTGTCTCTTAAGGGCTGCAGACTTAGCTGCCGCCCTGGGTGTCCTCACCCCTTCCCTGGTCTCTGGGCCTCACTGTGAGGATAAAGGCCCCTCGTCACTCTGCTCACAGCAGGGCTGTATTTTATCTCTTCTCTCGGGCTGAGAGGTGACATCAGGCTCACTTCCTGCTCAATCCGTGTTGGGCGCTGGGGAGCCAGGGCCTGAAGGAAGCGGACCCTCAGGCCTTGAGCTCCTCATGGCATTGGCTCCCCTGCTGGGAGCAATGGCAGTAGCAGCAGGCCACATTGCCGTGCCGAGGGGAGAGTGCGCTCCGTCCAGATGTGCCCAACCACCCTGGGCTCACACTCACTTGGCAGGTGCCACCCTGAGGGCCTGTGCCTGGGTGAGATGTCTGCAGAAAACAGCCACACTAGGCTCTTTGCAGCTGCCCAACAGGCTGCCAGCCTGGGGAGCCCTCACCTCCAGGTCCAGTAGCTCCACACCAGCCATCCCCAAAGTGCCCTGCCTCTCACTGATGGGCAGGGCAGCTCAGTCCACTAGGGAGCAAGCATCTGGGATCACCCCACTCGTTTTGGATAAGGTACCTGGTGAAAACGTCTGCCTGGGGAGACCCAGTGCAGGCCTAGGAGCCCGCCCAGCCCAGCGCAGGGGCTGTTGCTGCAGGCGTGAGGCTCCTCTCTCAACATCTCTACCAGACAGACTGTCCTTAGGAGTTTGACTTAGCTGTGGATCGGGGAGGGGGGTGGGGGGAGGGGGGAAAGGGGTGGGGGTGGGGGGTGTTGATGACTATATCTTAAGCTTTTGGAAGCTAGCGTGATATGTTAATCCTGAGTATATGCTTTTGGCTGTGTATTGACCCTGTGGATTTGTCTCTCTAAGAAAAGAAGCTGAGCGCCTTACCCGGTGCAGTCCTGCACCTCTTTCTCCCTCTCTGGAGCCATCTGGAAGGGAATTCACACTGTTTAACATCACCTTGACACACACCTCCTATTGCCACCACCGCTGCCACCGCCGCCGCCGCTGCCACCACCACCGCCACCACCGCTGCCAACCCTCCCCCCGCCCCCCACCCCCACCCCCACAACCTTCCTGGGAGTGAAGACACGGAGTCCCTACCAACTGTCCCACTGTAGGGAACAAAGAAAGCCAATGCTTCTTCTGTATAGATTGCTTCTTGTTCACGTCTCCATATCTCCCCATTTCCCACACCCTTGTGCCCTGTGTCTGCCTCTGTTTCATCACTGTGTCGGAGGTCCATGTGAAATCTTTCATTCTGATGTGAGTTTTATAAAGATGTACACTGTGCTTAACCCCTGCCCATCCTTGGTAGCCTCTAGTACAATAAAGTCTCCCTGAGTGGTGAGTTCTCCCAGCAAGGAGGAGGGGAGTTTCTTCTGCAGAATCCAGCCCCTCCCTTCCTTGCTTCTCCTCCCCCAGGACCAAGTTGTTGAATGGGCCAGAGATGCAGCCAGTGGGGAATCCTTTTCCCCTCAGCCACTGCAAGCTGGAGTGCTGACATGGTCTTCTTTTTCTCCCAACTTCGCCACTCAGCCCCTGCCTGTGTCATTCCACTGCCATCCTTCACCTCTCCCTCAGCCTCATGGAGAGGAAACATTTTCTAATGTCTGTATATAGTATATATACTACATAAAATATATAAATTATATATATATATACCAATTTATGTCTTGTTTTTCAAACAAGAATGATTAAATCTATTCATCTTACTATCCCAATAAGTCTTTGCGGTGCCTCTTTGTGGGTGTCCTTGTGTCCTTGAATTGTTCGTTGGTGGTGGCCCTTTGTGTGCTCCTCCTGGGCCCTTGCTCTTATGTACTGGGCACTGGTGGGTGATGACAGCTAAGGACCCTGTTCCTCCCACCTCCGCAACACGCAGGGGATCCCCTTTGTTCCTCTTTGAAGCTTCCTGTTTCTCATGGGAGTTGGAAATTGTCTACCTCTTTCTCTTGACCACGGGGCTTCTGGCTCACCTGGCCACCATGGCTGTGACCTCAGAGCTGAAGGGCTGTAGGTGGTGTGGGGCGGGTGGGGCATGTGGAAAAACACAGTGTGCTCTGTGCCTAGTGTATCAGATGGCCTGGAAATTAGGATTTTAGGCCACTCCTCAGACTGGGGTTGGGAAATGGGGCCTCTCCCTCTGAACTGTGCCTTCTTGCTCTCAGAGTGCAGCCTGACTGCCTCGCAGTTTAGTCTATGGAATCCCTTGCAACAGCGGCTGGCCATGTAGTGGGGTGGGAAGGAGGGATTGTTTCCATAGTATGGAAGCATTAGGACCCTAATCAGAGCTAACCCTTCGGGCTCTTCAGAGTTACCCAAGGGTGAGAAATTATTTTGTTTCTCCTGTTTCCTAATTTTCTTCCGGTACTTACAGGTCTTCACTAGCCTATGAGGCATCTTTGTCCAAATCAGAAAAAGGTTCTTCCTGCTGCCCACGCCCCCATCGTGACACCCTCTGTGTGATGGGCACATGGCTTGGTAATTTCAGCCCTGTCCAGCCCCACTTGCTTCATTGGCTAGGTATACAAGCTACACAATCGTGTACAGTGATCCTACTTAGTCACTTCCGAAGACTGATAACAGACTTTTTTTTTTTTTTTTTTTTTTGAGACAGAGAGTCTCGCTCTGTTACCCAGGCTGGAGTCCAATGGTGTCATCTCAGCTCACTGTAACCTCCACCTCCTGGGTTCAAGTGATTCTCCTGCTTCAGCCTCCCAAGTAGCTGGGATTGCAGGTGCCCGCCACTACACCCAGCTATTTGTTTTTTCAAAGACGGCATTTCACCATGTTGGTCAGGCTGGTCTCGAACTCCTGACCTCAGGTGATCCACCCGCCTTGTTCTCCCAAACTGTTGGGATTACAGGCGTGAGCCACCACACTTGGCCTACAGACTCCTTTTTTCCATGTCTGCAAAGGTTATGGCTAAAGAGGTTTGGAAGCAAAGCATTGAAGAGGAGCCAGGGGCAGCATAGTCAGGCTGGGCTTCTCTGCATGTTCCCCAACACCAAGCCAAAGCTCCTCTTTAAACATGGGAGGGAACCACCGGCAGCAGCCCTTGGACTAGAGGCAGAGCTCTTCCGGGTGCTGCCTGCCAGGCATACTGTCCCACAACACTAAGGTTGGGATTCAGTGCGAGTCAATGCCACGATAAAGTGAAGCCCACTGCCACTCAAAATGACCCAACTGGACAATCCAAAAACTTGGGAGCCCTAAGGCCCTATGCTAACTATACTGGTAGCTCCTTAAGGTCAGAAAACATTCTTATTTAGTTTTACACCCTGGGTACCCACCCACATAGTACCTGGCACATAGTAGGTATTCACATATTTGTAGAATGAATGAGTGTTGAATGAGATGACTCATGAGAGAGCCATCCCAGACTTGTGTGCGAGTGAAAAGGGCTCTGTCTCCTCTGGGAGTGGTTGATTTGGGGCAGTGTAGTTGGATATGGCTAGACAGTCTGGCATCCTCCTATCAAAAGATGAGGAGTTGGGGCCATCATCCCACGCCCCACCAACTCAGCTGAGTTTCACCAACTACTTTCCAAAAGCTCCTGAAACTCTCCTGAGGTGACTGACAGTCACCTCAGACCCAGGGTCATTCTCTGCAGTATCTAGGAGTGCAGGGAAAGACCATATTCCCACCAACGTCTTCCTTGCCATCTTTGGCCTCAACCTGAACCTGAAGCTGATGCTCTCCAGTCACCCCATCCAAGTGTCCCAGAGCCTGACTCTTGCCTTTCTGACTTCAGCCACTTAAAGGAAAACGGGTTCATACTGTTGGCATGGGCCCAAAATACCAGTGGGTGCTGGCACAATCACATTTTTTTTCAAGCTGTTGTGAAGGCACTGTGGATAATAGGTAATTTCATCAGCAATGAATTGAAAGAACCTGCCTCAGCCAGAATTTTTGCTGCCAAAGAGGCAGGGGAGGCTCAACTGCCAGCATTGGGAGGGAGCATACATTTATGTCTCAGGATCAAATTCCTGCAAACAGCCAGTAGGATGAGGGTAATAACCACATCCAGTTCCAGGGTAATAGCCACATCCCATTCCTCATCCTGCAGCCTGGAAGCCAGACTGTGGGTGTACATCTGGAGCTAGGAGGAAGTCCTCCACCTAGTCGGAGGAAATGACCTCTGAGGATTCAGTCCTGGTCCCTGGAGAAATGTCCTGGACATCAGGCGGGTTTCTTGGGTTCAATGTCCTTACCGGCTGGAAGCCACTGTAAAGTGGAAATGATGAAGACTGCCTTCTTGCAGGTACAGAACTGCTTGTTTCACATGAGCGTTTCTAGTGACTCCCACAAAGGCCCACACATCCACGCACCAAGTCATTGGTTGATGCCACACCCCAGCATAACAGGGACATGTTCTGGTGTCCATGTGATGTTTTCAGCTGCAGGTTTACCTGCACTTAGGAATGAGGTAGGTTACCTACCACTTAGCAATGAGCTCAGGTTTAGCTTTTCCTGCTCTCCTGTCTGTGATGTCTTTCCCTCTGGGTATTGATTCCTCATTCTCATTTTCAAGGTTTTGGCTAAAAGGAGTATGCAACTGTACTTTGTTGGGAGTCTTCCACAACACAGAAAAGTTGAACTTTGCCCTTAAATAGGCGAAAACAACTGTGTATGAACACTTGCCATATGCCAGATACCCTGCTAAGTATTTTACACACAGGATCTCATTTAATCTTCACAATAATCCTTTGAGAGAGGTACTAATATCATTTCCATTTATCAGAGGAGGAATTGAAGCCTAGACAAGTCACTAGCCCAAGGTCACACAGCTGGTAAGTGGTAAGCCTATCACTTTTCAAACCCAGCCCATCATGCTTTCAACTACTACCCTACAGTACTTAGCCTGACCCCACCTTTCTGTGGGCCCAGGATCATTCTCTGCAGCATCTGGAAGTGCAGGGAGGAACCCACCTTTGTGGGGTTTTTGTTGTTATTGTTAAACAGGTTCTCACTCTGTCACCCAGGCTGCAGTGCAGTGGCATAATCACAGCTCACTGCAGCCTGGACCTCCTGAGCTCGGGTGATCCTCCCACCTCAGCCTCCCAAGTAGCTGGGACTACAGGTACCCACTACCACATCCAGCTGATTTTTATTTTTATTTATTTATTTTTTTGTAGAGACAGGGTTTTGCCATGTTGCCTAGGCTGGTCTCAAACTCCTGGGCTCAAGTGATCTGCCCGCCTCAGCCTCCCAAAATGCTGGGATTATAGGAATGAGCCACCATGCCCGGATTCAACCTTACCTGCCAATCACTTCTCCCGGAAACAGAGGCATGGATGCAGCCACACTCATCAGAAGATGACCTGTAATTGCTGCTCAGGGTCCAGGCAGCCTGTGTGTAACAGGTGGCCTGTAACTTTGGAGTGTGAGTGCAAGCCCGCCTGTCCCCTAACCTATCTTTGCTGCTCTGCCCTTGCACCACATGCCTCTCGGAGGGAGCTAGGGATGAAACAGCATATGTGCATGGAAATTTGTGGGTTGAGCGTTATGTC
>NC_045445.1:46508001-46515458 GCF_002776525.5 Piliocolobus tephrosceles | reverse complement strand
ATGTTCACACAACAAAATCGCCTCTTAGAATGCATCCATGTGGTTAAGTGATGAATGACTGTATATGAGTCAGAGAGGTGTTAATGAGGTCGAAGGAGCAGTTAATTTGGAGTTAAGAGACCTGGGTTCTCTATCTACTGTTTCTGGTGGCTGAGTATTTGGCCTTGGGCCACTTTCTTAGTCTCTTGGGGCCCTTCTTCATTTACATATCAAAGAGATTAGAACAGATCTGTGTTCCTCAATCTTTGACTCACAAATGTCTCCTATAATAGTGTGTAATCTTTTGAATGCAGATATTTAAAAACTAATTCTGTCATTACACAGCATGTGATATGAACTTGATTTTAAATAGTATTTATTTTAGATTGGTTTGTTTGTTTATTTTTGTATTTATTTATTATTTATTTATTTTGAGACAGAGTTTCACTCTTGTTGCCCAGGCTGGAGTGCAATGGTGTGATCTCGGCTCACCGCAACCTCCGCCTCCCAGGTTCAAGCGATTCTCCTGCCTCAGCCTCCCGAGTAGCTGAGATTACAGGCATGCATCACCACGCCCAGCTAATTTTGTATTTTCAGTAGAGACGGGCTTTCTCCATGTTGGTCAGGCTGGTCTTGGACTCCCGACCTCAGGTGATCTGCCCACCTCGGCCTCCCAAAGTGCTGGGATTACCAACGTGAGCCACCACACCCAGCCCACATTAAGTATTTTTATCTGAAAGTATCATGTGAGGAATGTAAACACGAATGCCTTTTAAAGATACATATCATTTCAAAGACACTTGAGTCTTGTGTCTGATACTTTCGGTGACATTCCCATAGCCGTCTACCTAGCATCCAAGTTCACTCTCTTCAACTAATAGACATGCTTGGATGGAAGTATTGACACACTTAGGGCCCATCAGATGAGCCAGCTGGTTGCATAAGCCTCAAGGGGAGGATAGCTGGGACCCATCTATTTCCATGGATCTGGGCACAGGGTGGGGGTTAAGTGCTTGTTCAGGGATATGAGACCTGGAATGGCCAGGTAGGGTGGCTCACGCCTGTTTTCCCAACACTTTGGGAGGTAAGACAAGAGGATCGCTTGAGCTGAGGAGTTGGAGACCTGAGCAACATAGCAAGACCCCGTCTCTTTAAAGAAAATTAGCCAGACATGGCAGTACATGCCTGTTGTCCTAGCTACTCAAGAGACTCAGGTGGCAGGATCCTCCGAGCCCAGGAAGTCACACTGCCACTGCACTCCAGCCTAGGTGATAGAGCAAGATCCTGTATCGAAAAGAAAAAAGGAGAAAGACCTGGAGTGACAGGGTGTCAGAAAGGGACACCAAGAGGAGATGGGGCAGCATTATCAAAGGCTCCCTCCCCTTCCCTGCCCCTGCCCCCCAACTGTTGCCTATTATACACTTTAGCAGCAGGTCAGCCCCAAGCCCAGACTGAGGGGAACCAGCCGGAGATTTCTGCATCTGCAACGAGCAAGCAAAGTAGGGAAGCTGTGTGGGCTAGGCTGAGCAGCTCACCCTAGAATTAGGGCTCACTTCTATTTTTCAGCCCAGCCACTGACTTGCCATATGATGGGCTATACGTCATTTTACATCTTTGGGCCTCTCCTCTAAAATGAAGATGACTGAGTCTTCAGCCTCCCTCTATGGCTGTGAGGATTAATGAGGTGATGCTGAAAACGCAGCTGTAAAAATCCTGAGTCTTAGCTGTACAAGCTTAACAAATGCAAATCGAACTGCCCCATTTGCAGCTGGTCCACAGAAACTAATTAAGCTTGCACCAAGGGCCTGGAACTAGAAACTTGGCCAGCAGAGCTTTGGGGGACTGTTTTCTCAAAATATCTATTGCTCTCAGGCAAAACCGTTTTCAGTCAGTTTCCCTCAAAAAAGACATGCAAGACTTCTTTTCCTCTGGGCCTTTTTTTTCGAAATTGCGAAGCCAGCTCACTTCCTCAATGGAGAATCCCTGTCCTCAGTGGACACAGTCTGGTGAACACAAAGCTCATCTTGGCCTTTGGCCAATACCCCTCACATGTTTCTCTGACATCTTCCTGCTCTTCCTCCATCCTCATCCTCCTTGCTAAAAGCAGCTGTAATTAAAGGAAGCTTGAATTTGTAATTTTTCCTCAACATTTAGGCTTAATAGGAAAGGGTTTTTGTTTTGTTTTTTTGTTTTGTTTTGTATTTGTTTTAAAGAGAATAAACACGCCAGGCACAGTAGCTCACACCTGTAATCCCAGCACTTTGGGAGGCCAAGGCTGATGGATCATCTGAGGTCAGGAGTTCGAGAGCAGCCTGGACAACATGGCAAAACCCCGTCTCTACTAAAAAGACAAAAATTAGCATGCCTGCAATCCCAGCTACTCAGGAGGCTGAGGCAGGAGAATCGCTTGAACCTGGGCAGCAGAGGTTGCAGTGAGCCGAGATGGCACCACTGCACTGCAACCTGGGTGATAAAGTGAGATTCTGTCTCAAAAACAAAAACGAACAAACAAAACAACAACAACAAAAACCCACCTTTTTCTCTTCCTCTCCCCAAGCAAAAACTGGTATCATAGACATGTTACATGTTGTACATCAGATCTCTAGACTTCATCCTACATACTATAGCCTACATATTTACTACTTTGTATCTTTTGAACTGCATCTCCCCATTTTCTCTGCCAGGGCAATATAATGAACTTCAGCCATCTGATTAACTGAATAAAGCACTTTGTGCTGGGCATAAGGGCTTCCTACGATGTCAGATATACTCATATCCAATGCAGAATGCAATGAATCTGATTTTTTTTGAGGCGGAGTCTGGCTCTGTCGCCCAGGCTGGAGTGCAAGGGCACTATCTCAGCTCACTGCAACCTCCGCCTCCCAGGTGCAAGTGATTCTCCTGCCTCAGTCTTCCAAGCACCTGGGACTACAGGTGTGCACCACCACACCCAGCTAATTTTTGTATTAAAAGAAAAAATTTTTTGAGACGGAGTTTCACTCTTTTCACCCAGGCTGGAGTGCAGTTCCTTCTCTCAATGGCACGATCTCTGCTCATTGCAACCTCCGCCTCCTGAGTTCAAGCGACTCTCCTGTCTTAGCCTCCCAAGTAGCTGGGATTACAGGAGTCCACCACCATGCACAGCTAACTTTTGTAGTTTTAGTAGAGATGGGATTTCACCATGTTGGCCAGACTGGTCTCAAACCCCTAACCTCAGGTGATCTGCCCGTCTCAGCCTTCCAAAGTGATGGGATTACAGGCATGAGCCACCACGCCCGGCCATGATTTTTTTAAATTGATATGCATGCTCTGTTACCTAGGTAATGTGGCTGTCAGAAATCCCTTCTCTCAATTATGTGATTATAACAGTGGGGAGTGCCCAAGCCACTGAGGTAACATCTGTTCTCTCTGCCTTCTCTAGAGCCCTAATCACTCAATCCCTCAGCCTGCTCCCTTATAAACCAAGGATCCCAACTGCCCCTCCCTGATTCACTCATATAAATTTGAGAATAAATCTGCAGTATGGGCAAGCCATTTGCAGTTTCTTGGAAGTAAATGCAATTCCTGCGTCCTAGTTTGACTTATAGCCAAAAAAGCCTATATGGCCTTGGTCACCAAGGACAGAATTGGTAGTAAAGCAAGGCAGCAAAGACAAGCATCCCTGCCCCTTTCCTAACCTGGCACAGCAGGAATGTACAATGCCTCCAGGGACCTGAAAAGACTCAAGGAACCAAGAAGAAACTGGACAGATTTTCCCTGCTGAACAATGAAAGAGACTTTTATTTGATTTGCAGTTCCTGCGGCCCTGAGCCCACATTAGCTTGGCTCTGTAACAAAGTTGCAAGCGAAAGCCCTACACCATGAGCCAGAAGACTTTGATTCGACTTGTACCTCTTCCAAAAACTAGCTGTGTGACCTTGGGCATTCACTTCCCCTCTCTGGCTATCAATTTCTTACATATAAAATGAATGGGTTGAACTAAAGGGTCTATTAGCTTTTAAAAGGCACGTTTTCTCATCATACTTTCACTTAAGCATTTTTAAACAAAGGCAAGTACTTCCAGCATCACCCAATGTTCCCCAAGTCAGTAATTAAACTGGGAGAACTCCCCAGTTCATAAAACTTAAGCACCAGAACAAACTACAAAGCTCACTTGGCCCTGCTGTTTTCATCTAATCACCTTCTGTCAAGAAGGACTGAAACCTCCCATATTTTAAATCCCTACATGATTCTAGCTCCCCGTCATACTGACCTTGTACAATAACATCTACATTCACAAGAAACCAACTCGCGGGGACCCTAGAAGAGTGAGACACATCTAAAGGTTTCAGCCAAATCCTATCTAAGGTAAAACAAACCAGGTTCACTTTATGAGATGAATCTTCCAGAACAGGACTCATTTTAAGATAGACTTATATTAATAAAACCATGACTTACATGTATAAGTCCTCTGCTCTTTAAGAAGACTCCTATGTTGAAGTCTTTGGAGAGGCCATTAATAGTCACCTCCTGGCAGGGCATGGTTGCTCATGCCTGTAATCCCAGCACTTTGGGAGGCTGAAGGGGGCTGATCACTTGAGGTCAGGAGTTCGAGATCAGCCTGGCCAACCCCGTCACCCCTGGTGAAACCCCTTCTCTACTAAAACAAAAATACAAAAATTAGCCAGGTATGGTGGCACCCGCCTGTAGTCCCAGCTACTCAGGAGGTTGATGCATGAGAATCGCTTGAACCTGGGAGGCAGAGGTTGCAGTGAGCCGAGATTGTGCCACTGCACTCCAGCCTGGGAGACAGAGCCAGACTCTGTCTCAAATAAATACATAAACAAATAAAGTCACCTCCTGAGATACCTGTCAGTGTCAATCCAGATTTTCAATTCAAATCCTTAAGTGTTTAAAATGCATTCTCTCTGAGGCTGATCTATGCTAGAGACTGTAAGAGTTATATAGCCTCTGCCCTCAGACAGCCTGCATTCTTGCTGAAGACTCAGAAAATGTAAGGTTGGGAGTCTGTCAGGAGATCGAGACCATTCTGGCTAACATGGTGAAACCCCGTCTCTACTAAAAATACAAAAAATTAGCCGGGTGTGGTGACATGTGCCTGTGGTCTCACCTACTCAGGAGGCTGAGGCAGGAGAATCACTTGAACCCAGGAGGCGGAGGCTACAGTGAGCCGAGATCCCGCCATTGCACTCCAGCCTGGGTGACAGAGCATGACTCTGTCTCAAAAAAAAAAAAAAAAAAAAAAGATTGGGAGTCTGTGCCCCAATAGAAGGGCCAACTCCTGAGAGGTGGTGAGGCCAGCATGGGCAGTCTCTACATCTGTGATAGACTTTGTGGTGGCCTTTGAAAGCTCTCTGGCGTGCTTACAAAAGTGAAACACCCACCTGCCACCAGTTGGCATTGAATTGGGGGTTGGCTGACAAGGCCAAGGAGGGAATATGAACAACGAGAGTAGGTCACACTAGCTTCGAGAGGGAAACATTGGAGCAGACATAGGAGATAGAAAAGAGAAAATACCCTGAAAGAAATGCTAATACCCAGGAGTGGGCCAGGTTGCTTGAAGATGAAAAAGAAGCCCAGCTAGTCAAATCTTCCACTGGGCTGCAAGAAGCCCACTGTGCTGGGGATCAAAGTGGCAGGCTCAGAAAAGGATGATTTGGTCCTTCAGGGAGGAGAGGAGGGGGCTTCTTTCTCTCTGACTGCTGTTAAAGTTAGTGCTCGGACAAGTCTGATTGTAAAGCTTCTTAGAGGTAAGGGTCATATTTTATTCATTTCTGTAATCTGGAAACAGCGCTGTACAGTACTTTGTCCACAGTTGCTGCCCAACAAATGCCTGCAAAAGGCCGGGCACGGTGGCTCACACCTGTAATCCCAGCACTTTGAGAGGCTGAGGCGGGCAGATCACAAGGTCAGGAGATCGAGACCATCCTGGCTAACATGGTGAAACCCCGTCTCTACTAAAAATACAAAAAAAAAATTAGCCGGGCATGGTGGCAGGCGCCTATAGTCCCAGCTACTCGAGAGGCTGAGGCAGGAGAATGCTGTGAGCCCAGGAGGCAGAGCTTGCAGTGAGCTGAGATCATGCCACTGCACTCCAGCCTGGGCGATAGAGCAAGACTCCGTCTCAAAAAAAAAGAAAGAAAGAAATGCCTGCACAATGTCAGGTGCAGTGGCTCACAACTGTAATCCTGACACTTTGGGAGGCTGAGGTGGGCAGATCACTTGAGGCCAGGAGTTTGAGACCAGCCTTGGGCAACATGGTGAGACTCTGTCTCTACAAAAAAATACAAAAAATTTTACCTGGGTATGGTGGTGCACACGTGTAGTCCAGCCACTTGGGACGCTGAGGTGGGAGGATTGCTTGAGCACAGGTTGCAGTGAGCTGAGATGGCGCCCCTGCACTCTAGCCTGGGCACCAGAGTGAGACCTTGTCAAATAAATAAATAAATAAATAAAAATTATCATGTCCCAGCAAAAAAAATACACAACAACAAAAAGAAATGCCTGCAGAAGAAATGACTGATTGAACAAGTGGATGAATTTAGACTCTCCTATAATGCCTGGGGTCTCAAAGGGAGGTAGAGCCAGCCAGACCAAAACATCCCAGGGGGTGGGGAGAGGGTGGGAGCCCTTCCACTGAAAAGGGTGTTTACATAATTTTCCCAGAGGCCCTGAGCTTTGGAGTTGATTGGAAATATGAAATATGGGCAAGAGGGCATCCCTCAGCATTTTCTAGAATTATCAATACTCTTCCCTTCCCTTTCCTTCTAGGTCAGAGTTCAGAGCTCCCCTCATCTGGACTGCATTCAGTACTCTCGAACTGGCATTCAAAGCCCTCCACAGTCTGGTTTTATATCAGTCAGGGTCAACCAGAGAAAGAGAACCAGGCTGGGCGCAGTGGCTCACACCTGTAATCCCAGCACTTTGGGAGGCCGAGGTGGGTGGATCACCTGAGGTCAGGAGTTCGAGACCAGCCTGACCAACAAGGTGAAGAAGCCCCGTCTCTACTAAAAATACAAAATTAGCTAGGTGTGGTGGCACATGCCTGTAATCTCAGCTCCTTGGGAGGCTGAAGCAGGAGAATTGCTTGAACCCGGGAGGCAGAGGTTGCAGTGAGGCGAGACCGTGCCATTGCATTCCAGCCTGGGCAACAAGAGCGAGCGAAAATCCATCTCAAAAAAAAAAAAAAAAAAAGAGAGAGAGAGAGAGAGAAGGAGAACCAGTACAAGACATATCTTAAGAAATTTATTGTAAGGATTTGGCTTACGTCATTGTGGGGGCTGGCTAGGCTAGTCTGAAATCCGTGTGGCAGGCCATCAGGAGGGGCAGGCTAGAATTCTGGGCAGTAGCTGAAGCTGTAGTCCACACATGGAATTTCTTTTCCCGCATTTTTTTTTTTTTTTTTTTTTTTTTTTTTGGGGGGGAGTCTCTCTCTGTCACCCAAGCTGGAGTGCAGTGGCCAGATCTCAGCTCACTGC
>NC_045445.1:46506501-46507601 GCF_002776525.5 Piliocolobus tephrosceles | reverse complement strand
CTCTGTCACCCAAGCTGGAGTGCAGTGGCCAGATCTCAGCTCACTGCAAGCTCCGCCTCCCGGGTTCACACCATTCTCCTGCCTCAGCCTCCCGGGTAGCTGGGACTACAGGCGCCCGCCACCTTGCCCGGCTAATTTTTTGTATTTTTTTAGTAGAGACGGGGTTTCACCGTGTTAGCCAGGATGGTCTCGATCTCCTGACCTTGTCATCCGCCCGCCTCGGCCTCCCAAAGTGCTGGGATTACAGACTTGAGCCACCGCGCCCGGCCTGGAAAATCTCCGTACTTAAAGTCGACCCATTATGAATGCTAATCACATTTACAAAATACCTTTACAGCAACACCTAAATCAGTGTTTGATTCAATAACTGGGACCACAGTCTACTCAAGTTGACACATAAAATTCACCATCAGCTGGTGCAACAGCACATGACTGTAGTCCCAGTTACTTGGGAGATTGAAGCAGGAGGATCTGAGACCAGCATGGGCAACATAGCAAGCCCCTGTCTTTAAAAAAAAAAAAAATATCCGACCATCACAGGCTTCTAGCTGCCTTTCTTGCCTGAGCTCTGAACACACCCTTCCTCGCCTCACCCCATATATACATTCACCTGCCCATGGCCTTTGTTAAAGCTCTTCTCCCCGCTCTGTATCCTCAGGTTAATATCTTCGGTCTTACCTCACCCATTTTCTGCAAGACCCTTCCCAGATTCTTTCAATATGATCATGTTTCTCATGCCCCCATTATTAACCTTATTTCTGTAAGTATCTGTCTTGTCTGCTCCACTCAAGGGAAAGGATAGTGTACTGTTAATTCTCGGTAGGCACACCCTCCAGAGGCCCTGGTATATAGGTACTCAGCACATTTCTTTTGAATGACAATATATCAGATTTACAGAACTCGCCATGATTTACATATAATTCTGCCAATTTTTAAAAATCTCTTATGAACTTAATGCCTACCTGACACATACATTGTCCCTATTCTGATGGTCTAATTTGTCCATGTTCATCCATCCCTAAAAGTTTGAGGAGATTTTTTCTTTCTGGCATTATTATATGTAAATCATGGCGAGTTCTGTAAATCTGATATATTGTCAT
>NC_045445.1:46474511-46506401 GCF_002776525.5 Piliocolobus tephrosceles | reverse complement strand
CCTTCCTTCCTTCCTTCCTTCCTTTCTTTCTCTCTCTTTCTCTCTTTCTCTCTTTCTTTCTTTCGAGACGGAGTCTCACTCTGTGGCCCAGCCTGGAGTGCTGGTGTGTGATCTCGGCTCACTGCAAGCTCTACCTCCCAGGTTCATGCCACTCTCGTAACTCAGTCTCCCGAGTAGCTAGGACTATAGGCGCCCACCACCACGCCTGGCTAATTTTTTTTTTTTTTTTTTTGTATTTTTAGTAGAGACGGGGTTTCACCATGTTAGCCAGGATGGTCTCAATCTCCTGACCTTGTCAGGAGATCGCCTGGCCTCCCAAAGTGCTTTGGGATTACAGGCATGCACCACTACACTCGGCTAATTTTGTATTTATTTATTTTTTATTTTTTTAGTAGAGACGGGGGGGGTTTCACCATGTTGGCCAGGCTGGTCTCGAACTCCTAACCTCGGGTGATCCACCTGCCTCGGCCTCCCAAAGTGCTGGGATTACAGGCATGAGCTACCACGCCTGGCTGAGGACATTTTTTTTTTTCTAAAGTATTTTAATTCAAATCTCCTCAAAGAGATTTAAATTAAATCTCTTACCCTGCGAGGTGGCTCATGTCTATAATCCCAGCACTTTGGGAGGCTGAGGCGGGTGGATCACTTGAGGTCAGGAGTTCAAGACCAGCCTGATCAACATAGTGAAACCTCGTCTCTATGAAAACTACAAAAAATTAGCTGGGCATGGTGATGGGTGCCTGTAATTTCAGCTACTGAGGAGACTGAGGCAGGAGAATCGCTTGCACCTGGGAGGCGGACTGAGGTTGCAGTGAGCCGAGATCGCACCACTATACTCCAGCCTGGGTGACAAGAGCCAAACTCCGTCTCAAAAATAAAAATAAGTAAATAAATAATCTCTCAAAGAGTAATTCCTTGCCCACATAACGTGATTGTGCTTATCTTTCTAGAGAGAAATAAGGAGCAAAGATAACATTCTTTCCACACACATTTACATTCTACAGATAGCCAATCAGATCACAGCACTTAGTTTTTGCCCTAATGGAATGTTTAGTTCCCCACTCGTCCCATCACTCAGACGGAGTCTTGTTCTGTCACCCAGGCTGGAGTGCAGTGGTGCAATCTCAGCTCACTGGAACATCTGCCTCCCAGATTCCAGCAATTTTCCTGCCTCAGCCTCCCGAATAGCTAGGATTACAGGTGCATGCCACCACGCCCGGCTAATTTTTGTATTTTTTGTAGAGACACGGTTTCACCATGTTGGCCAGGCTGTTCTCGAACTTCTGACCTTGTGATCTGCCCACCTTGGCCTCCCAAAGTGCTGGCATTACAGGAGTGAGCCACTGCATCTGGCCTGTGTTTAGTTTTAAACTAATGAGTCCAAGCTTCTGTGATAATTTACAGGCATACCTTGAAAATATTGTGGACTCAGTTTCAGACCACCACAGTAAATCAAACATTGCAATAAAGCAAATCACATGAATTTTTTTTTATTTCCCAGTGCATAGAGAAATTACGTTTACACTACACTGTAGTCTGTTAAGTGTGCAATAGCATTATGTCTAAAATAACAAGTACGTGCCTATATTAGGCTGTTTTTTTTGTGTGTGTTACTATAAAGAAATACCCGAGTCTGGGTAATTTATAAAGAAAAAGAGGTTTAATTGGCTCACAGCTCTGCAGGCTTTATAGGAAATGTGGTGCTGGCATCTGCTCCTGGTGAGGACCTCAGGAAGCTTCCAATCATGGCAGAAGGTGACAGGGAGCCAGCATGTCACATGGCAAGAGCGGAAGCAAGGGAACAAAGGGGAAAAGTGCCACACTCTAAAACAACCAGATCTCCCATGAACTCAGAATAAAGAACTCAATCACTATTGAAGTACAGCACTAAGCCATTCACGAGGGATCCACCCCCATGACCCAAACATCTCTCACCAGAACTGTTTCCAACTGGGGATTACATTTTAACTTGTCATTTTGAGGAAACATATATCTAAATCATATCAATACCTGAATTAAAAAATACTTTATGGTAGGCTGGGCACGGTGGCTTATGCCTGTAATCCTAGCATTTTGTGAAGCCGAGGTGGGCAGATCACTTGAGGCCAGGAATTTGAGACCAGCCTGGTCAACATGGCAAAACCCTGTCTCTACTTGGTGCACACCTGTAATCCCAGCTACTCAAGTGGCTGAGGCATGACAATCGCTTGAACCCAGGAGGCGGAAGTTGCAGTGAGCCAAGATCATGCCACTGCACTACAGCCTGGGTGACAGAGTGAGACTCTGTCTCAAAAAAAAACAAAAAAACAAAAAAACAAAAAAACAAAAAACAAACAAAAAAACTTCATTGGTAAAAAATGCTAATGATCATCTAAGCCTTTAGCAAGTAGTAATCTTTTTTGCTGGTGGAGGATCTTGCCTCAACATTGAGGGCTGCTGACTGATTAGGGTGGCAGTTGCTAAAGGGTGGATTGGCTATAAAAATTTTCTTAAAAAGACAACAATGAAATTTGCCACACTGATTGACTTCCTTTCACAGAAGATTTATCTGTAGCATAAAATGCTGTTTGATAACATTTTAGCCACGGCAGAACTTCTTTCAAAGTTGGATGCAATCCTCTCAAACCCTGCCACTGTTTATGTAATGTTCTAAATCTTTTGTTGTCATTTCAACAATGCCCACAGCATCTTCACCAGAAATAGATTCCATTTCTAGAAACCACTTTGTTTGCTCATCCATAAGCAAAGGAAAAAGAGAGAGAGAGAGATGACTGCTCATCCATTCAAATTTTATCATGAGATTGCAGCAATTTAGTCACATCTTCAGTTTCCACTTCTAATTCTAGTTCTCTTGCTATTTCCACCACATCTGCAGTTACTTCCTCCACTAAAGTCTTGAACTCCTTAAAGCCATCTGGCAGAGCTGGAATCAACTTCCTCCAAACTCCTGTTAATATTTTGGCCTCCTCTCATGAATCATGAATGTTAATGGTATCTAAAATGGTGAATCTGGTGTCCCTCTATGAACTGAAACTTTCTATGGGGTTAATCCAGCAGCAGCATGTACCCTGGAAAAAGGAGGAGGTGACAACAAGAAAAAAACTCATAACATGGAAGGCTTATGAATATTTTGATCCAGTTGCCATGTGGGAAAGCCCAAGCTAGTCACGTAGAGAGAGAGAGACAGAGAGGTCCCAGCCTCCCAGCCAACCCTACTAAGACCCTAGATTTGTGAATGAAGCTATCCTGGATAGTCCAGCCCCAGTCACCATCTGATTATAACCAACACCAGCTACATAATTTGTGGAGCCCAGTGCAAAACAGAAATGCAAGATCCATTGTTCAAAAGTTATTTAGAATTTTAAGATGGCAACAGCAGAGCATTAAACTAACTGCAAGGTCCCTCTGAGTGTGGGGCTCTCCGCAACTACATAGGTTGCATGCCTGTGAAGCTGACCTTGACTGCAACCTTATAGGATATACCAACTGACACCATATGAAGCATAAGAACATTCCAGCTGAGCCCTGCCCAAATTCCTGACTGCAGAATTGTGAATAAATACAATAGTTGTTGTTTTAATCACAAAAAATAAAATGAAATAAAATGGTGAATCCTTTCCAGAAGATTTGCAATTTACTTAGCTCAGATTCTTCAGAAAAATCACTATCTATGGCAGCCTTACAAAACGTATTTCTTAAAAAATAAGATTTGAAAGTCAAAATGACTCCTTGATCCATAAGCTTCAGAATGGTTGTTGTGTTGGCAGGCATGAAAATAGTTTTAATCTCCTTGTACATCTCCATCAGAGCTCTTGGCTGACCAGGTGCATTGACAATGAAGAGTAATATTTTGAAAGGAATCTCTCTTTTTTTAGCTGTAGGTCTCAACAATGGGCTTAAAATATTCAGTAAACCATGCTATAAACAGATGTACTATCATCCAGGTTTTGTTGTTCCATTTATAGAGCACAGGCAGAGTAGAATGTAGCCTAATTATTTAGGGCCTTAGAATTTTCAGAATGATACATGAGCATTGACTGATGCAGTCAATGGCTGCATTAGCTTCTAACAAGAGAGTCAATCTGTCCTTCGGAGCTTTGAAGCCAGGTATTGACCTCTCTAGTTGTGAAAGTCTTAGATGGCATTTTCTTTGAATAGAAGGCTTTTACCGTCTACACTGAAAATCTGTTGTTTAGTATAGTCATCTTTATCAATAATCTTAGCTAGATGTTCTGGGTAACTTGCTGCAGCTCCTACATCAGCACTTGCTGCTTCACCTTGCATGTTTATGTTATGGAGATGTCTTCTTTCCTTAAACCTCATAAACCAACCTCTGCTAACTTCATACTTTTCTTCTGCAGCGTCTTCATGTCTCCCAGCCTTCACAGAAATGAAGGGAGTTAGGGCCTTGCTCTGGGTTAGGCTTTGCCGTAAGAGAATTTTGTGGCTGGGTTGATCTATTCAGACCACTCAAACTTTCTCCATATTGTCAGTAGAGCTGTTTTGCTTTCTTATCATTCATGTGTTCACTGGAGTAGCACTATCCATTTCCTTCAAGAACTTTTCCTTTGCATTCACAACTTGGTTAACTAGCACAAGAGACCTAGCTTTCAGCCTGTCTCAGCTTTTGACATGTCTTCCTCACTCAGTTTAATCATTTTTAGCTTTTGATTTAAAGTGACAGACATGCAACACTTCCTTTTACTTGAACACTTAGAGGGCACAGCAGGGTTATTAATTAGCCTACTTTCAATAGTGTTGTCCCAAGGCCGGGCGCGGTGGCTCAAGCCTGTAATCCCAGCACTTTGGGAGGCCGAGACGGGCGGATCACGAGGTCAGGAGATCGAGACCATCCTGGCTAACACGGTGAAACCCCGTCTCTACTAAAAAATACAAAAACTAGCCGGGCGTGGTGGCCGGCGCCTGTAGTCCCAGCTACTCGGGAGGCTGAGGCAGGAGAATGGCGTAAACCCGGGAGGCGGAGCTTGCAGTGAGCTGAGATCCGGCCACTGTACTCCAGCCTGGGTGACAGCGAGACTCCGTCTCAAAAAAAAAAAAAAAAAAAAAAAATAATTTAGTGTTGTCCCTCGGAGAATAAGGAGGCATGAGGAGAGAAAGGGAAATGGAGGAATGGCTGGTCAGTGGAACAGTCAGAACATAGAACACACACAACATTTATCAATTAAGTTTCCTGTCTTACATAGGCATGGTTCATGGCATCCCAAAACGATCACAATAGTAGCATCAAAGACCACTGATCATAGATCACCATAACAGATATAAAATAATAATAATAATAAAGCTTGAAATATTGCAAAAATTACCAAAATGTGACAAAGAATCACAAAATGAGCACATGCTCTTAGAAAAATGGCATCAATAGACTTGCTCAATAGAGGGTTGCCATAAACCTTCAAGTTGTAAAAAATGCAGTATCTGCAAAGCACAATAAAGTAAAGTGCAATAAAGTGAGGAATACTTGTGTCTGGAGAGAGGATCTATAGTGGTCATAAAATTCTCAAGGGGTCCATAATCTCTAAAAGGTTGAGATTCACAATGTCTTTACCATTCCTCTTCTTAAACCCTACAGCTACTGGCATAGTTAATGACATTACTAACTTGCTCTCCCAATCTGGTTTGCCTGCCTCCAATCTCTTCCCTTTTCTTCACCCTACACAGAAAAGTTTACCTGAAGCACAGTTATGATCGTGTCATGCTCTTACTGCAGAACAGTCAATGGCTTCCTATTGCCTGCTGAATGAAGTCCCAATATGGTACTTGATATTCCAGAAAAACTAACCTATTTTCTCTTCTTCAGAATCTCTCTCTGCTTCCTCATCTTTTCTTCCTGCCTGGAAGATCCACCTTCTCCCAATCATTGCCTGTCAAAACCCTACTCATCAATCAAAGCCTAATTCGTGTGCTCTACCTCCAAAAATATTTCCCAGGATACTCCATGCAGAGGTGCTATCTTCTACCTCTGGACCTGCACAGCATTTTGTTTGGGACTTATGGGAGACTTCTAGTTGCATACCCAAAATTCACTTTCTCTTCTTTCTGGGAACGGGGCCACCTAACAAAACATTTCCTAGTCTTTCTTGCAGTTAGGTGCGAATTGTGACTGAGCTCTTGCCAAAGGGATGTGACAGAAAGTGGGATGGACAAATTTCATCTCACTTCCTTAAAAGGAAATCCCTTGCCTAGACCTCTTCTCTGAGCTAGAATGTGGATGTGTCCATGACCTAGCATGGAGCAGAATCATCCCACTGGCTTAGACCAGCCAACCTGTTATGCAAGAGAGAAATAATTTGTCTTACTAAAGCCGCTACATTTTAGAGTCTCCTTGTTACAGCAGCCTCCACGTTATCCAAGCACAGGCTTCTCTATGGTAGTCTGTGCTTTGCAACTGTCTGTGCTTTGCAATTGTTTGTATAAATGTCTTATCAACTTTCTTTGGAAGTTAACTCCTAATCGGTCTTCCTGCTTCCTATCTTGCCTCCTACACTCTGTTCTCAGTAGCTGGGGTGATCTTTTTAAAAGGGAAGTTAGATCATGTCACTCTTTGCTAAAAATTCTTATTCAGTAAAAGCAAAAACCCCTAAAATAACCTATAAGGTTCTGTATGATCAGCACTCTCCCCACAATCACTTTTTTTTTTTTTTTTTTTTGAGACAGGGTCTCTCTCTGTCGCCTAGGCTGGAAGGCAGTGGCGCAATCTCGGCTTACTGCAATCTCTGCCTCCCAGGCTCAAGTGATCCTCTCACCTCATCCTCCCCAGAAGCTGGGACTACAGGTGCTTGCCACCATGCCCAGCTATTTTTGTATTTTTTGTAGAGATAAGGCTTTGCCATGTTGCCCAGACTGGTCTGCAAATCCTTAGCTCAAGCGATCTGCCTGCCTCGGCCTCCCAAAGTACTGGGTTTACAGGCATGAGCCATCGCGCCTACCTGAGTCCCCCAGTCACTGTTTTGTTTTGTTTAGACAGAATCTCACTCTGTCGCCCAGGCTGGAGTGCAGTGGTGTGATCTCCACTCACTGCAGCAACCTCCGCCTCCCAAATTCAAGTGATTCTCTTGCCTCAGTGGGACTACAGGTGCCCACCACCACGCCTGGCTAATTTTTGTATTTTTTGTAGAGACGAGGTTTCGCCACATTGCCCAGGCCGGTCTTGAACTCCTGAGCTCAAGTGATCCGCCTGCCTCAGCGCCCCCAGGTGCTGGGATTACAGGCGTGAGCCACCTTGCCCGCAGGCCTCCAATCACGCTTATCTCATTGACCTCACTTTCCTCCTTTTATAGATACATTCCACTTCCACCACACAACACTCGCCCCGCATTGGTATTTCTCAAACAAGCGAGATACATCTGCCTGAGGGTATTTGCCCTTGGTGTTCTCTTTGCTTATCGAGACATCAGCATGGCTCATTTTTTGTTTTTTTTTTTCCTCCTTCAGGTCTTTGCCCAAATGTTACCTTCCCAGACAGGTCTTCTCTGACCACCCTACTTAAAATTGTACTCCTCTCCTCTACACTGGCACATTATCGCACCTTCCTTGCCTGATTTTTTTTCCACAGCACTTATTGCCATTTGACATACTATGTATTTTGCTTATTTACATGTTTATTGCTTAAGAACGTAAACTCCATGAGAGCAGCATATTTTTAATTGTTTACTACTGTATTCTTGTGCTAATAAACAGGGCCTAGCACATAAAGAATGTTCACTAAATGTTTATTGAATGAACGAATCCCTTGGGGCAAATACTTTGTAGTCCCCTGAATGCCTAGCACACTGCCTTGTATGCAATAGAACACTCAGTAAATATTTGATGAATGGCCTATGATGGAAGACTACTAATATTCTACCTTGCAGTTTACTTTGTTCTCTGAGTATTCCTACATACATGGGCTTACATTAAATTTCTGAGCTTGTAAACCTGCAACAAAAGGTCAGAAGGAGAAGTCCTCCATGGACACTGCTGAAAATGGCGGTAAGACAAAGATAGGATGCTGCTTTGAGTATTTTCTACCTTTGCCACTTAGATAAATCCCTCTGCCACCTCCATCTCAGTTTTATCATATGTAAAACGACTATATGATCTCTGAGGTCCCTTCTATTTTTACATTTGGTAGTTTTGAGCACAATGGTCACTTTTGATTCCAGAATTGTATGATTTTTATCTTCTCCTAACCCATGCTTGAAATATGCTTAATGGAAACGTGGTGCAAGAATAAAGGCTCACTTAGGTCCAATTAACAAGTATCACTACAAAAATAATAAAACATGGTGTAAAAGGCCACATTAGCAACATGTAGATGATGACATTGAGGCTTACATGAGGCAGACAGGACTAAAACCCAGGTTTTTTTCAATCCTTTCAGGGCTCTTTATCTGAAGTCCCATAGAACACTGTACTTTCTTTCCTTTCCAAGGGCTATAAAAGTTAGATCTTTATTGTCCAGATAGTTTGGAAAATTCATCCTCCTTCACTTGTCTCAACATACTTGGTTCCAGCACTAGAAACAAAACAACTTTCTCTTGCAGTGTCTCTTGGATGATTCAGGTGGCATGCCTTCAGTCACTTCCCCCTTGGAAACTGTCTTGCAGGCAAAGGCGACACTGCAATTACAATGGGCAAGCAAACTCTTTGCATGCACGTCTGTGATGTAAAAATGTTTGAATTCAGCCCCATCCTTATAAAGAGATAAAAAATGTGTTCAGAAACATGCAAACTCGTGGCTGTCATCCTGATAAACAGATTTTCTTAAAGGAAACTCTAAACCAGAGCCAGACTTACTTTCCTGCGCTGAGGGAGGGGAAATAAAAAAGCAGGCATAGTTGATTTCCCGCTAGCGGGAATGATCGGGTCCCAGACGTCACGAGCATCCCTCCACCCCTAGTCCAACGTCTCCTGTGCCCGACCGCCTAGCTACAGGGGGCCGGGCTATGGGTTAGACTCGTCCCCGTTCATTTTCTTCAGCCAATACCTAAGAGAATCAGAAGGAGGCAGAGCTATAGCGGGGACCAAACCCCGCCCTTCGCTCCCTCTTAGCTAATCGTTGCCAGCTGGGTGTGGACTTCGCTGCTGACCCCACCTCCGCCGCGCCGGGTAATTTAGAGCCGCGCGCCGGGCGGGAATGTAAGATGGCGGAGTAGCAACGCAAAGCGCTTAGTATTGAGTCTCTGGCCGACTTCGGTTCCCGTCTCTGCAGCATCCGTGATCGCTTAGCGGAGTGCTTAGGGTAGTTGGCCAGGATGCCGAATATCAAAATCTTCAGCGGCAGCTCCCACCAGGATTTATCTCAGAAAATTGCTGACCGCCTGGGCCTGGAGCTAGGCAAGGTGGTGACTAAGAAATTCAGCAACCAGGAGACCTGGTAAGGACCAAGTTGGGACCCCGACTAGACCTCACCTGCACAGGCGGCAGAGGACAGGAGGGATGGGGTCGCCGCTTGAACTCAGACTGGGGGAGGAGGGAGGGGGTGCAGCTCTGTGACTAGCCTACCCCACGGGCTGTTTCCGTTATTTTACCTCTCGCGGGAGGGTCACGTTCATTCTTACCGTGCCGTGGGGTGGAGTCAAAAGATGGAGCCTGAGGCTAAGCTTCTGCGTTTGAGGGCAAGGGCTGGGGGACCCAATAGATATTGGCTGCATAGAGCGACGAGAGAGGATCGACGCTTAGCCAGGGCGGTAGGGACACGTGGCTTGGCTTTGCTGTTGAGCCACCCAGGCTGGATGGGGTTGCTTCAGCTCTTGGACTAGCTTGCATTTAGAGAGCCTACCTGCGTACTGAGCTCTCCTGGTCTTTTTTCTCCTAGAGTCCAAGAAGCAGCTTTTTAATTCGAAATGGTGTTGGTCCGTTCGGCTTGGTGTTGAGAGAAACTGACATTATGTACTGCAGGCGCCAAAATTATTACGACTTACCTTAGATCTGCAAGCGTTGGCTTTTCTCATCTTATGAATCATCCACCTGAGTAATCGGAGCCATAAATCTACTTGATTGGTTAAAGTGATGCGTTGACTCTGCATCCTTGATAGTCAGCATCTCAGCTTGAGCCATCCAGAAAATCTTGGAAACCTCAATTCTGGAATCTTTGACCTTCCCCAGTGCAGCTAGTGGTACAGATAATGCAAAAGCGTATTTTTCAGTAACCGAGTCCATCCTAAACTTGGCTACTTCTTAAGCTCTGTGTAGGGAATTTAGGAAACAATTTTATACCTGAATGTTAAAGATAATTGAGGACAGGTAATGTAGTGGAAGACCAGGACTGGACAGTGCATTGCAACTTGCATTTTTTCCATTGCCTTGCCAGTAAAACTTGCTTCCTTCCCTGACTTACACCCTCTACCGGCACCATGGGACTGTTTTAGAGATAACTTGGTTACCTGATTATTTCAGTGCCCCTTCCACCTAAGTGTGGGATCTTTAGTTTCTGATAGGTGTAATTTGTATTTAGTTGTTACCCTATCGATTAAATCAGGGCTCTGCCCACAATCTTACAGATCTGTTAAGGGGAAAGTTTTCACCTAATAATCAGATAAGAATATTTCGAATATTTTTTTCCTAAATGCTTTTGATGACTTTTTTGCTTTCTTTGTACTGATTTCCAAGTGTAACTCCCCTTACCTCCTTTAGACCCAGCTGATAAAGTAATGCCATCGATAATGGACAGCTTCTTCCCGAATTAGTGTGCTACTGATTGTGATGCAAATGATAGTGTAAGCATTGCCCTCTGTAACCAGGCAATACCTTAGTCAACAGAGGCTTACAAACTGCTGTCTTTAGATTTTTCCAAACCATTATGGCTCATGGGCCTTAATAAAGAATACAAAACAGGACTAGACTTTGTGATTGGCAATATAGTTAGGGGACAATAATGTTTTTCATTTAGAGGTTTTCTTTGGCCCCTGTGGATATTTAATCCTTTTCCTGTGCGTCTAGGAAAAATGTGAAGGCATGAAAGCTTTATTTTCTCCTTGTGTTAATCCTTCTGCCCTCTGCGTAATGCAGCACCCCAGAACCTGAAGATATATTGGGAGAGGAGAGGGGGAGGACAACTTAGTTTTCTACTGATTGATTTCTATTAAGTCCAACATGGATAATTACTGACTGGTTAGATTTCCTTGTTTTTGGCTTTATCATTAGCTTCTTGGTTCCTAGATATTCTGAAATCTTCATTGAACATAATCACAATTTTTTTTTATGGAGTTCCCCCCATCTTTGTTTTTCCTACACTGAATAAATGGTAACTGCTCCCTATAACTGCTCCCCCAGGTGACTCTTAGTTGATGCTTTCTTGAGCAGAGTAGCTTTTCTTCTAACATAAGGATCATCCTTGGCTGTCTAGTTATTTAGGAAATACACACACACACACACACACACACACACACAGGGGGTGGGTGTTAAAAGTGCTGAAATCAGAAAACTTGGATCTGAATCCTTAACCTTTCTTTGCCCCAGTAATCTAATCTGTAAAGTAGTACCTACCCATACAGTTGTTACGAGGATTGAATGAGCTAGGAGTAAAGTTCTTAGGATCTTGTCCAAAACATAAGTACAACAATAAATGTTGACAAGAAGGGGTGGTGATGGTATTGCAGAAAATGTGGAAAATATAGAACACAGAAGGGAGAAGATATGCCTCTTAATTTCACCACCTGACATAAATGTCACATCATTTCTGACTCCCTAGATATTTGTGTAAGATACACTTTTTCAAGAATGTTTAATACATTTATAGCTCTCTTCACTTAGCAATATATTTTGAACAGTTTCTCCCTTTAATATTTAGTGTACTTTTCTTTTTTTATTATTATTAAAGATTTTAATTTATGTTTTAGAGATGAGGTCTCACTATGTTGCCCAGGCTGGAGTCCAATAGCTACTCACAGGCACAATCATAGCACACTGCATCCGCAAACTCCCAGGCTCAAGTGATCTGCCTGCCTCTGCCTCTCAAGTAGTTGAGAATAGAGGCACGTACCACTGAGGTGGGCTAGTTGATTATGCCATAGTTTTATATAACCAAATTCTTTTCTTTTTTTTTGAGACAGAGTCTCGCACTGTCACCTGGGCTGGAGTGCAATGGCGTGATCTCGGGGGTCACTGCAACCTCTGCCTCCCAGGTTCAAGCAGTTCTCCTGCCTCAGCCCCACCGAGTAGCTGGGATTACAGGCACCTGCCACCATGCCCGTCTAATTTTTCGTATTTTTAGTAGAAATAGGGTTTCACTATATTGGCCAGGCTGGTTTCGAACTCCTGACCTCGTGATCCGCCCGCCTCGGCCTCCCAAAGTGCTGGGATTACAGGCGTGAGCCACCGCGCCCGGCTTATATAACCAAATTCTTACTGGACATTTCTAGTTTTTGATCTAATGCTTTTATATGAAAATCCATGAACATAAATCTTTGACCATTTCTGATTATTTCCTTAAAATAAATCCCTAGGAAGGTAATTCTTAGGTTAAAGGGTAGATACCATTTTTCAGGCTTTTGATGCCTATTGCCAGGTTACTCCCCAGAAAAGTTGAACCAATGTGTCTCGTCAGCAATAATACAATATTAATAATATTTATGTATTTATTTTTTGAGACGAGTTTCACTCTTGTTGACCAGGAGTGCAGTGGTGCGATCTCAGCTCACTGCAACCTCCGCCACTCAAGTTCAAGCAGGTCTTCTGCCTCAGCCTCCCGAATAGCTGGAATTACAGGCATGCGCCACCACACCCGTCTAATATTTTGTATTTTTAGTAGAGACGGGGTTTCACCATGTTGGCCAGACTGGTTTCAAACTCCTGACCTCAGGTGATTCCCCCACCTTGGCCTCCCAAAGTGCTGGGATTATAGGCATGAGCTACCGCACCCAGCCATAATATTTAATGTATAGTGGATGCCTAACGTGCTAGTTTCCCTGCTAAGCATTTAGTATACATTGTGTTTAATCCCCTTAAAATTGTTATGAGGAATAACTCTTACTATCCCTATTTTACAGAGAAGGGAACTACAGTAAGATGCAGAGTAACTTGCCCAGCTCTGGGTATTATTGTTCTTTTAAATTTTTGCTGACAAGATCTCTCACCTGGCTTTAAAAAGAACTTTTAGATCTTTTAAAATTTTGACTTTATTTTCTTCAATATTTGTAAATAACTTTGGTTTATTTGGTTATTCTGTACTAGCTGAGAGGAGGAAAACTTGAACTTTGGTTGCCTGGGGTTTTCCCGAGAACTGTATCTTCTGGTTGTGGTTAGTAATCCTGTGTATTTTGCACTTGTCAGTATCTCCATAATCTAAATTCTTCAGATTTTCTTAAGAATACTATCCACCTTGTAGATTCACTTTCGGTGTTTCTTGACATTCCATGTCAATTGGATACACTTAGGCCTGACCTTAGAGGAAAGGGAAAAGAGAAACTAGTTTTCTCACTTATTGGATAGACATAGCCAGTCTTCTGGCCTCACCAAAACAGCTGAGAGAATGATTGGCCCAAAGCCATTTGGAGAACACTCCTATAGAGGGAGAGAACAAGGAGTATTACTGTCTAAATTGCTGAACTAGGTTTTTCCACTTAATAGATTATGTTAGGAGCAAACAGGTTTTAGGCACAAGTGTTCTTCTCTATCACTGCCATAACTTAGAAGAAACCATAAGAATAAGGTTAGGATTTTTAGAGGACTTCTTGAACCAAGCTGTATAATCGGAGTGCAATTCACGGACTTTTTAAGAGTTTGTCAAACAAAGTCTGTATGTTATAGTACTACTATAGGGAAAGATTGGTCTTAATAAGTGAAATTAGAATTATACACAGTAAAACAAGGCAGTATCACCTAGTTTACTTGCACCACCTTATATTATTTATGTATTTTCTTTCTAAGCTTCTCTATTTTTGTTTTGTTTTTGTAAGATCTTTTCAAAAGCACCACATTTTTTAAACAGTTAAATTACCCTTTCAAGTTATTAGATACATACCTTGTAACAAACATGCTTCTATGCGGAAGGTAGCTTTTAATTTTAAAAAGTTTGGCTTTGAGAAATAGCTGAGCCATTGGTAGATTATTAAGTGATATAATAACAAAAATGGTACTAGCGATTGTGTTGGGTGGTGAGCTGATAAGTGATTTTTATTTTATATTTTTTGTTTGATAAGTGATTTATAAAAAATTATTATTCAAGCCTTATGTGATGTTAGAATATGTATATTTTTAAAATAATCACCTTGTCTCGGTGCGGTGGCTCACACCTGCAATTCCAGCACTTTGGGAGGCCGAGGCAGGTGGATCACCTGAGGTCAGGAGTTTGAGACCAGCCTGGCCAATGTGGCAAAACCCCGTCTCTACTAAAAATACAAAACTTAGCCGGGTGTGGTGGCACACACCTGTAGTCCCAGCTACTTGGGAGACTGAGGCAGGAGAATTGCTTGAACCCGGGAGGCAGAGGTTGCAGTGAGCAGAGATCACACCATTGCACTCCAGCCTGGGTGACAGAGTGAGATTCTGTCCCCAAAAAATCAATAAATAAAATAATCATCTCTACTAAAGCTATATATTTATCAGATGCCCTTTGATGTTTTAATTAGCAGTGATAATTTAATTTTTAAATAAGATCTCGCCTGCTTTCAAGAAAGGATTTGAAGTATGTTTGATAGTCACAAGTACACACTGTTTGTTAAGGTAGGTATCAGAAGCCTTACAGAACCATGGACTACAGTAATTGTGGCAGCAATTTGGCATAAAACAATTACTAAAGTTTAGTGTTACTTTTTATTTTATTTATTTATTTATTTATTTATTTATTTATTTATTTGAGACGGAGTCTGGAGCGTCTCCCAGGCTGGAGTGCAGTGGTGCGATCTTGGCTCACTGCAAGCCCTGCCTCTTGGGTTCACGCCATTCTCCTGCCTCAGCCTCCCAAGTAGCTGAGACTACAGGTGCCTGCCACTACGCCCGGCTAATTTTTTTTTTTTTTTTTTTAAATAGAGATGGGGTTTCACCGTGTTAACCAGGATGGTCTTGATCTCCTGACCTCAGGTGATCTGCCCGCCTCCGCCTCCCAAAGTGCTGGAATTACAGGCATGAGCTACCCTCCCCCTCCTAGTGTTACTTTTTTTAAATTGTATCCCTTGGCTTCCTGACAGCCAGAGGGTTAAAGGCCTATGCAATGGATTATGTGGTTTTTATTTTCATAAAGTTATTTAGAAATTTCCAGGCACAAAATCCTAAGAATTTTATGGGTGAGACCTCTAAATAGTGATATCGAGTAACATCATGCACAATATAGCAATTTTGTGGGTATTTTTTATATTGACTGATAGTTGAGGCATTTGTAAACGGAGATAAGCCGCTGTGGTCTAAGAATGTTGTTTTCTGCTCTTACTTGATAATGATAAAGGTTTAAAAACATAGCGGAATAGCTTGTCCCTTATACTGTCTGATATCAATTGTCAAACAACGTTTGTTCATTTGTTCTCCAACTTTTAATCAAGCATCCTGACTCTGGCAAGTGAATGTCTGAAGCACAGATGGTATTCTGTGTTCTTGACTGAAACAAGAGCCATAAGCTTCTGATACATGTTTGGAAATCAGTATGCCTGCCTGGCTTTTATTCTTCTCCAGGGAAATGGACATTTTGGTCAAGGAGCTGGTATATGGAGAATGAATGTGAGCAGGATTAAAATTTTCTGAGTTTTTTTTTTTTTTTTTTTTTTTTTTTTGAGACAGGATCTCACTCTATCACCCAGGCTGGAATACAGTGGCATTATCATGGCTCCTAACTCCTGGGCTGAAGCAATCCTCTCACCTCAGTCTCCCCAGTAGCTGCGATCACAGGCACTTGCCACCATGCCTGACTAATTTTTAAATTGTTTTGTAGTGAGGAGGTCTCTTTATGTTGCCCAGGCTAGTCTCAAACTCTTGGGCTCAAGTGATCCTCCTGCCTCTGCCTCCCAACCACAGAGTTGTTCAACATAAAACATAAAAGTGATTCTTTTAGCTTGACATCTCTCAAAGGGCAGAGCTAGTAGTAAAGAAAGATCTAGGCCAGGCACGGTGGTTTACACCTGTAATCCCAGCACTTTGGGAGGCCAAGGCAGGCAGATCACGAGGTTAAGAGATCGAGACCATCCTGGCCAACGTGGTAAAACCCCATCTCTTCTGAAAATACAAAAAATTAGCTGGGTGTGGTGGCGTGCGCCTGTAGTCCCAGCTACTCAGGAGGCTGAGGCAGGAGAATCACTTGAACCCAGGAGGTGGAGGTTGCAGTGAGCCAAGATCGTGCCACTGCACTCCAACCTGGTGACAGAGCGAGACTCTGTCTCAAAAAAAAAAAAGACCTGAAAAAGTCCCAAAAGTCCCTTGAAATGACCACTGCCTGTTTTTTTTGTTTTGTTTGAGACGGAGTCCCGCTCTGTCACCCAGGCTGGAGTGCAGTGGCTTCATCTTCGCATACTGCAACCTCCACCTCCCAGGTTCAAGCGATTCTCCTGCCTCAGCCCCCCGAGTAGCTGGGACTACAGATGTACATCCCCACGCCTAATTTTTGTGTTTTTTGGTAGAGACAGGGTTTTGCCGTGTTGCCAAGGTTGGTCTTGAAATTGGGAGCTCAGGCAGTCTGTGCCTGCCTTGGCTTCCCAAAGTGCTGGGATTACAGGCATGAGCTACTGCATCCAGTCTTAAAAAACGTTTATCCTGAACTAGTGCATTTTCTTTTTTGTTCTGGCTGCCAGGAATCTCAGCTTCCCTGTTTTTAATTGGTTTCTAGTTTGATTTTTTTTTTCACTTGCTTTTATTTTTCTTGCTTTACAATATAAACTAACCCCATTTGTCTTTTCTTGCTTTTGAGATGAGGGTCTTCCTGTGTTGTCCAGGCTAGACTTGAACTCCTGGGCTCAAGCAATCCTCCTGCTTCAGCCTCCTGAGCAGCTGGGATTACAGGCGTGTGCCACCACTCCCAGCTCCCTTTCATCTTGGGTTAGAAAGGAATAAATAAGTAATTATCTCCTATGTCAGCTTCTTCTGGCAATAGAATTGCCTCTGCCAGTTTTCATATAAGTCCCTTTTGGAGTTCTCCTTGACGTTTTGTTTGGGGAGAGAAGGGTGGGTAAAAGTGATCGTGACAGAAATAGGACAGTAGGTGGTTCCTGAAGCCACACAGAAGATAGTGCTTAGAGTGAGATAGAAGTATGGATCTTTTATTTAATAACTCTATTGCCTTTTGATTTGAACTGAAGTTTTTCTCTTGTTCAGTAGGTATTGTCAGCCATTCTGATCTACTTGTCTATATACACACATACTCCCCTACCTCACCTAGAGGATTAATTGGGAATATAGTATTGTTTGAGGTATCACTAAGGTGATTTTTAAAATTTTTTAAATTATTTTCTCTTTTTTCAAACCTGGTGAACAGGAAGAGGTGATTTTTTTTTTTTTTTTCTAGATGATAGGTTTTTCTTGGTAGAGACCCAAATATGGGTATTGAAACTTTCGTGGTAAAATATAGCCCTACTTCATACTTAGAGTAAACCCCTATAGAGTTACTTAGTAATTGAACCAGAGTACAGTTAACACAGAATGAAGGCAAGGACCACATTTTATTCATCGTTTCCCTAGCACCTAGTACAGTGATGAGCATATGAACATTTAGTATTTACTGGGTAAATTGCCAATACAGTAGAGGTGGTACTGTCTTCTGTTAAAGTGTTATTATAGAACGATAGTGATTCACTCCTTATGATATTTCTACGTTTTTTTTTTTTTTTGCGTTTTATGGACTCTGTAACAGTAACAGGTGGTGCATCAAATTTTATGTACATCACATGTACCTATATGAAATGAGATACAGGCCACCTGCTAAAATTGTGGTCCAGTTATTTGTAAGTACTTTAGACCAACATGTGCCAACCATTTCATGAATCTTTTTCATGTATGTCACAGGGTAACGTTAGAAAATGTTACCATAGAAAATGGTAACATTTGTATAGTACACTGGAGTAAACTAAGGCAGTGAACTGCTTCTGGTATAGAGGCTCCTTCAGAGGATCTCCTGAAGCCTGGGTGATTAATATCCACATGTAGCTGTAACTATTCACAGCATACTAGTAGGGAAGCTGTTCTTCTTAGACCTTATTGTCTATTGAAGTATAGTAAAGTCTTTTCCTTCCCTCAGTATCCACAGGGGATTGGTCCCAAGACCAAATCTGCAGATATGAAATAGTGTAATATATATACCTTCACCTCCCGGGTTCAAGCAGTTTTCCTGCCTCAGCCTCCTGAGTAGCTGGGACTACAGGCACCCGTCACCACACCCAGCTAATTTTTTTTTTTTTTTTTTTGAGACGGAGTCTCACTCTATTGCCCAGTCTGGAGTGCAGTGGCGTGATCTCGGCTCACCACAACCTCTGCCTCCCGGGTTCAAGTGATTCTGCTGTCTCAGCCTCCCGGGTAGCTGGGACTATAGGCGCGTGCCACCATGCACAGCTAATTTTTATGCTTTTAGTATAGACGGGGTTTCACTATGTTGGCCAGGCTGGTCTTAAACTCCTGACCTCAGGTGATCCACCCATCTCGGCCTCCTAAAGTGCTGGGATTACAGGTGTGACCCACCACACCCGGACTGATTTTTGTATTTTTAGTAGAAACGGGGTTTCACCATGTTGACCAGGCTGGTCTTCAACTCCTCACCTTGGGTGATCCACCCACCTCAGCCTCCCAAAGTGCTGGGATTATAGGCGTGCGCCATCGCGCCTGGCCATATGAAATAATCTATGCACATGCTCCATTATACTTTATTTTTATTTATTTATTTTTTGTAGAGATGGGGTCTCACTGTATTACCCAGGCTGGTTTCGAACTCCTGGGCTCAAATGATCCTCCTTTTACCCTGCCCCGCCCTCCCCAAAGTGCTGAGCCACCATGCCAGGCCCTCCCATATATTTTATTTTATTTCGTTTTATTTTATTTTATTTTATTTTATTTTAGACATAGAGTCTCACTCTGTCACCCAAGCTGGAGTGCAGTGGTGTGATCTCAGCTCACTGCAACCTCTGCCTCCTGAGTTCCAGCGATTCTCATGCCTCAGCCTCCCGAGTAGCTGGGACTACAGGCACCTGCCACCATGCCCGGCTAATTTTTGTGTTTTTTTAGTAGAGATACATGGTTTTGCCATGTTGGCCAGGCTGGTCTCGAACTCCTGACTTCAAGTGATCCACCCACCTTGGCCTCCCAAAGTGCTGGGATTATAGGCGTGAGTCACTGCGCCCAGCCCCGCCATATACTTTAAATCATCTCTAGATTACTTATAATACTTAATACAATATAAATACTATGTAAATAGTTATACTATATTTAGAAAATAGTGACAAAAAATCTGTACATGTTCAATACAGGTGCAATTTTTTTTCCAAATATTTTCAATCCACACTTGGTTGAATCCATAGATGTGGACCCTATGGATATGGAGGGCTGACAATACAGTGGTTTAAAATCTATTTCATGTTGTCCTTCTTTCCTCATTGTAGCGTGGAAATTGGTGAAAGTGTACGTGGAGAGGATGTCTACATCGTTCAGAGTGGTTGTGGCGAAATCAATGACAATTTAATGGAGCTTTTGATCATGATTAATGCCTGCAAGATTGCTTCAGCCAGCCGGGTTACTGCAGTCATCCCATGCTTCCCTTATGCCCGGCAGGATAAGAAAGATAAGGTAGGAGCAGAATCTTATTTTTTGAGCAGAGGAAGCAGGAGTACTTGCCCCAGATCACAAATAAATTCCAAAATTATCAAATATATATTTAGGGGGAATTTTAAAAATCACCTTTTCTTAGGTATTACCCTATCTTCTTTTTTTTTTTTTTTTTTTTTTTTTTTGAGACGGAGTCTCGCTCTGTCGCCCGGGCTGGAGTGCAGTGGCTGGATCTCAGCTCACTGCAAGCTCCGCCTCCCGGGTTCATGCCATTCTCCTGCCTCAGCCTCCCGATGTAGCTGGGACTACAGGCGCCCGCCACCTCGCCCGGCTAGTTTTTGTATTTTTTTTAGTAGAGACGGGGTTTCACCGTGTTAGCCAGGATGGTCTCGATCTCCTGACCTCGTGATCCGCCCGTCTCGGCCTCCCAAAGTGCTGGGATTACAGGCTTGAGCCACCGCGCCCGGCCTACCCTATCTTCAAAACAATAGAAATATAATTGGTTTGTATAAAGCAACACATTTGTAGTCTGTGTTTTATTACAGTGATGCATACATAACTTTCAGTTAGCTCACTGGTATTTTTAATTGTATCAGTAAGACTAAGCACCAACTCCTCTGGAGTACTGGAGTATATTTTAAAATTATGGTAGATCCTTTCAAAGTGTAAGATTGGGATCCTAGTTGTGACCTCTTCATAAAACTTGAAGTCTGTTACATGAATACTTGATCTGATTGATAAGATAGATAGATAGATAAACTATATATATCTCACTTTATCTGGTATATTAGAGGATAAGGCATATACATAAAACTTTGCAAGTCTATTGTAATTAATGCCCAATTTTACACACAATGCCTCGAAGAAGGTCAGATATTTTTATTCCAACAGAGTATAAAGTAAAGGGCATGGGCCGGGCGCGGTGGCTCATGCCTGTAATCCTAGCACTTTGGGAGGCCGAAGCAGGAGGATTGCCTGAGCTCAGGAGTTTCGAGACCAGCATGGGCAACACTGTGAAATCCCGTCTCTACTAAAATACAAAAGAAATTAGCCAGGCGTGGCGCTGTGCACCTGTAGTCCCAGCTACTTGGGAGGCAGAGGCAGGAGAATTGTTTGAACCCGGGAGGCGGAGGTTGCAGTGAGCTGAGATGATGCCACTGCACTCCAGCCTGGGCGATAGAGCACAACTCTGTCTCTACAAAAAAAAAAAAAAAAAAAAAAAAAAAGTAAAGGGCATGGACTTTGCTATTTTACAGTGTGGCAAGTATGTTTTATTTGAGGAGTTCATAGTTGTTGGAAAGTTGACCTCCAGATAAGTAAGTAGTGATGTAATTTACAAAGGAAACTATAATATCTATTCTGTGATGTATCTTCAAACCCTGACATGTTAGGTGTTAAAGATTTACATATGTATGTGTTGAAAGAGATTTTAATACAATTATTTTTTAAAGTCTGCCTAGTTTGAATAATTGAGCATTGGAAACACTTGAATAGGATGAAAATGTGTACATTAAGTTAAGAAAATAAAAGTTAGGAAGGTATTTTCTTTATTGATAAGTGTATCCTGATTTGGAAAAGTGATGTTCCACTTAATATTTGTTCTGAATTATGATCCACTTAAAGTCAATGGCCATGTCTCCTATGAATTTCTGGGTACCATAGTGCCTTTAACATAGTAGATACACAATAAATACTTTCTTGAGCAAATGAATTGTTTTTCAAATTGGCTTTTTGGTTTTTCTTTTCTTTCCTCCCCTCCATTTAGAGCCGGGCACCAATCTCAGCCAAGCTTGTTGCAAATATGCTATCTGTAGCAGGTGCAGATCATATTATCACTATGGACCTACATGCTTCTCAAATTCAGGTATCAGTGGAAGCTAAATATTGGTGTTTGAAAGGTGGGAGGAAAAGACTGATGATGCTGAAGACCGCGGAGAAGCCAAAAATTATGCCCAAGTACATCTGAAATAAACTAGAATTAACAACATTTTAAATGTGTTCACCTTAAGCATACTTCATAATCTTAGTCATTTCAGGTGGTTAGATAGGGAGGCAGTCTGGTTTTATGGGAAGAGCATAGGCTTTGGGATCAGAACTACTTTGAATAAAGGCTCTGGTATTTACTAGCTTTGTAAGCTTGGGAAGGTTACTTAATTTCTCTGAACATATACTTTTTCATTATTGTGAGTATAAAACATTAAATTCATATTATAATGCTTGGCCCATGACAGGTACTCATAGATAGGAGCTGTTATTGTTAATTATTATCATTCTTATTCCCCTTGAATATTCATGGAGTGCAGTGGCATCATCTTGGCTCACTGCAACCTCTGCCTCCTCGGTTCAAGTGGTTCTCCTGCCTCAGCCTCCCAGGTAGCTGGGATTACAGCACCCGACACCAGGCCCAGCTAACTTTTTTGTACTTTTAGTAGAGATGGGGTTTCACCATGTTGGCCAGGCTGGTCTCGAACTCCTGACGTCAAGTGATCTGCCCACCACAGCCTCCCAAAGTGCTGTGATTACAGGCATGAGCCACTGTGCCTGGCCTCATGGTCTTAAATTTAGAGCCACAGATATTGGAGCCTACTTTCCAGCATAAACCCAAAGTAAGGGGGGTGGAATACCACCTTTACTTTATATTTTTTCAAAGATATTTTTCAAATCATCATTTCAAGCTTGTGGGAATTCAATAGGTACATTGGACAGGGACTGTATTCCTTTTATGAAAAGGAATGACTTAATTGAGAAATACAACTAATTTGTATCAACTAGAATTAGAACACAGATCTCCTGATTTCTAATTATTCATTGTGACCATTTATTATAAGTAGCTTCCATTAAGTTTATATACCATAGCATCTCTAACTGGTTTATCCATTAGCTTTTACTCCTTAATGAATCAGTCCAACATTTAGTGGCATAAAGCAATATTTACTAATTCACTGAGTCTGCATGTTGACTTGGCAGTTCTTAATGGTTTTTTCTGAACTTATCCATTCTTTACAAAGGCTCACTTACGTTCCTATGTTCAGTTGTGGGTTGACTGAGGACTGACTTTGTTGATCTTGGCTGGGATCTCTCACATAGCCCAGATGCAGGGAGGCTTTTATAATCTACCACACTGGGACTGCCTTCCCATCGGTTTGAATGTTGCAGTAAGACATTCTCTGAGTGAGTTACTACTTTGTGTTTGCCACTTATAAATGGAAGAGAAGTAAAATGAAGCAAAACTGATCCAGCTTCTTTCTACAGGGCTTTTTTGATATCCCAGTAGACAATTTGTATGCAGAGCCGGCTGTCCTAAAGTGGATAAGGGAGAATATCTCTGAGTGGAGGAACTGCACTATTGTCTCACCTGATGCTGGTGGAGCTAAGAGGTATGGTTGAAATTAGTATTGTTCCCAATGTACTGGGAAAATCTTTCAGATGGTTGTGTCACAGAGTGATGTTTTTCTATCCAAGTGGCAGTGTTTAAGTATTTTTGAATGGATATAAGTAGCTAGCACATGGGTTGAATATAGTTTTACCCTCTCCTCTTTTACTGTCCTGAGTTACTACTTGGAAGACAAGACAGAAAAGGGGTCCTAAATCATCATATTATGGACTTGACTATAACTTATGAGTAACTTGGCACTACAGAGCTAGCAATACAGCTATAAACCTTTTGGGAAGGGTAGAAAATGTGGTTTTCTAATGAATAGCAGCTGCTATTGAACCACGTATTGGTGGACAAATTCGCTTTTACACTCTGCTTACAATGCTGTTGGTTAGATCATTTTGATCCTTGGGATTAAAATATTAAGCAGGAAGGAAAGTCAAGCATGATATTTTTATTTAAAGCCAAGATCTTAACATTTTAAACAAACTGATTGCCAGGGATTGCCAGTTACAGTGCTTTGCAGCTCACATGGTGCAGAGTAAGAGCTCTTGATTTCCTTAGTGGATTACTCGTTAGTAATGCATTCAAAAGTGTGACACATGTTCTTCTTGTTGTGGAAATAGAGTGAAAAGCTACAAAACACAGATGATTAGGAAGAGCTAATTCAGAACTTTCTGAAAGCCATTCAAATCTTCAATGACTGTTTCTCAACAACCTCTTTTATTTCAGTAACTTCAACAGAACCGATAAGCTGAGAACTTGAGTTCTGTTATCCAGCCAGATATATGGCTTGGTGAGTCCCATGTAATTGCTAGTTACCATCTGTAAAGCTAGAGACAGCCTAAGAAACATCCCCACAGCTAGTAGTTGTCATATTTAATTTGTTGGTCATTATTTTCATATCTTTCTATGGGACTTAGAAAATAGTCACATTTGAAATAGGCAGGATTTTCTTTCCAAAGGTGGGTACAGGAAAACTGCCTTTAGTAGACAACTTATTGCTACCTGATTTGTTTTTTTCATTATCATTGTCTTATAGTGATGGAGTATTTTCCAACTGAGTGTCTATCACTTCAGTCTTGGCAGGGTTTGGGGAGTAGGTAGAGATTCCTGTGTGATTTTCATTTGTACAGTAGTTCTCTCCTGAAAAGGTGTAGAGAGTTACTTTTTCTAGCCCTTTTGATGCTTTGTTGGTCACTGAATTTGTTGACCTTTGAGTATGGGTGGTTTAGGATACGTGAACTAATTGATCATGCATTTGCCTTGGGTAAGTAATCATTCCAAGCAAATTGGTTACCATTGATGTTATGTGCTTATGCAGTAGTAGTGGAGAGTACAGGGTATGGTTGGTTTAGATCAAGGTACAAACGTTACCTAGATTATGGTTCAAACCTTATTATGTGGTCACAGGTTCTCACTTATCCAGCAAAAACTCATGTGACCATAGTCACAAGAGAAACAGGACAAAATGCTATAGTTTGTTCAGTTCTACATTAAAAAACAGGACAAATCCCCAAGCATGGGCTGCTTCACACATGACGGAGATGGCACAGTGGTGCACGGACAGACATGCCACTGGGGCAGCTCACTGTCATTTACACTGAATAGATTTCTGTTTGAATTATGTGGTACGTTGTCAAAAGACAAATTTTTCTTCTATCCCACCTTCTAGTCTGGTTTATTTTCTCGTGTAATAAGAAAAATAAGAATTCTCTTTGATTAGAAGATACTTTGGACCGAACGGTGAGATGTCCAGCTTGTCTGGGTAATTGGTATAACTTTCTGTCTAGCAATTGTAAAAGAAACTCCCAAGCTTGGTGTCCAGGTACAGTTGACAGTGACAGTTGATGGGTGTTTTGCCAACAGCACTGAGGGAAGTGATGAGGGCACAGGCATTGGAACAGGCTGGATGCTGCTCCTCTCCTGCCAGTCAGGTTCTCTTCTCACCACATCCCCAGTCACGGGTCTTCCGTGATGGGAATTGGGACAGTCTGTGTACTCCTGGCATTAGTTAATTCTTTCCTCATTCCTTCTACTGCCAATCCATTAAATAAACATGCGTGTCTTAGCGTTATACTGCTTCCCAGGACTGGTGAGGGTGTCTGTCCTCTACCCAGAATGAATACTCATCTAAGTTTGATCAGTACATTCATAAGCTTCTGTTGAGATAATGGAGGCATTGGTTTATAAAACCCAGTTTGTGGTATTTGCCTATGAGAAGTCAATGATAGTTGCTTGCTTTCTTCCAGCCCTGGGAACTATTGGTTTCAAGGAGTATTCTCCTCCCCAAAACAAGCTCATTCTTTAGTCCATTTCTTTTTTTCTTTTTTGAAATGGAGTCTTGCTCTGTTGTGTAGGCTAGAGTACAGTGGTGCGATCTCAGCTCACTGCAAGCTCCACCTCCCGGGTTCATGCCATTCTCCTGCCTCAGCCTCCCCAGTAGCTGGGACTACAGGTGCCCGCCACCGCCCAGCTAATTTTTTGTATTTTTAGTAGAGATGGGGTGTCACTGTGTTAGCCAGGATGGTCTCGATCTCCTGACCTTGTGATCCACCCACCTCGGCCTCCCAAAGTGCTGGGATTACAGGCGTGAGCCACCGCGCCCGGCCTCTTTAGTCCATTTCTTTTGTCTTAGAAGCCACACATACATATGAACACCCTCTGTTTTCCAGAGTGACCTCCATTGCAGACAGGCTGAATGTGGACTTTGCCTTGATTCACAAAGAGCGGAAGAAGGCCAATGAAGTGGACCGCATGGTGCTTGTGGGAGATGTGAAGGATCGGGTGGCCATCCTTGTGGATGACATGGCTGACACTTGTGGCACAATCTGCCATGCAGCTGACAAGTAAGTGTGGATTGATGGGGCTGGTAGTTAGAAGGAAAAAGCTAGCAATTGCTGTCTGAATGTCTTCAGCCTGCTGATTCCTTTTGGAACCAAATTGAGGGGATAAGTAACTTTGGGAGATTTTTTATCACCCAAGGCTTAGATTATAATACATAGAAATTGTTGAGTACTCTTTTTTTTTTTTTCAGATTTTCTTAGTTTTTTTTTCAATTTATGTTGTACTAAGCTATATATAACAAAATTTGCCATTTTAACTATTTTAAGTGTACAGTTCAATGACATTAACTATATTTACAATGTTAGACAACCATCGCCTGATTACCAAAGTTTTTTGATCACCCTGAGTATTCTACATGCGATTGTTTTTTGTTTTAATGAATTGAAGTAAAAATCCTGAGCAGACAGGCATGTATGCTCTTATTTATATTTTACCTAAGCTGGAACCCTTGGTCTTCTCGACTGTTTTTCCGGCTGCTACTTTTGTTCATATTACTTCTTTTTTTCACTCTAATCCTGTGACAGGTTAATGTTTATATTACTTGTCATCTCTTGCCTGCACTGTTCTAAACTGCCTCCCCACTCTGTTCTCCATTGCCAGACACCATTCTCTCACCTCCCCACTCCATCTCTCCATGCTTGCTAATCTTCCTGCAACTGAGATTCGATCCCTTTAAGATTTTAAATCTCTTTAAAATCTCTTTAAGATTTTAAGTGGCCCCTCATTATTTACAATCCAAGCCACTATGAGTAGCATTGTTTCTTAGAATGGTATTTTTACTTTTATTTTTATTTTGAGACATGGTCTCACTCTGTTACCCAGGCTGGAGTGTAGTAGTACAATTATGGCTCGCTGCAGTCTTGAAATCTTAGGCTCAAGAAATCTTCCTGTCTCAGATTCCTGAGTAGTTGGGACTACAGGCACGTGCCACCACACCTGGGTAATTATTTATTATTATTATTTTTTGTAGAGACGGAGTCCCACTATGTTGCCCAGGCTGTCCTTGAACTCCTGGGCTCAAGCAATTCTCCCACCTCAGCCTCCCAAAGTGCTGGGATTTCAGCTGTGAGCCACAGCACCCAGCCCTGAGAAGGGTTTTTTTAAACTTTCTTGTGTCTGTGCCTTGCACAGTGCCTGGCACATAATAAGGTGCTAAAAACAAAATTGGGTTGCTGAATGATTCTTGGTTTGGGATCCTGGAGTAAACATTCATAAAACCCATTTCATCCTTGTACAAGTAAGGGAATACTAGTCGCTATAACAGATCAACTCCCTAACATGATAGTTTCCTTTTTGTCCGTGGCACACTCCAATGCAAGTGTTCTTGTTGGACTCATTTTTTCTAAGCAATAGTTAGGAGCTCAGACTCTTTCAATCTTTGGTGCTGTATCTTTAACATGGGGCTTCCAAGATTACCTTGGAAGACATTTCAATCTTGGCCAGCCAGAAAAGGAAAAGGACACAGAGGATTACCCCTGGAAGATTTTTGTAAGTCCAACCAAAAACTGCTGTACACTATGTCTGCCCACATTTTAATAGCCAGAATTAAGCCACATGGCCACACTGAACTATGTGAGGGAGGCTGGGAAATGTAGTTCAGCTTTGTGCCCAGAAAGAAGAGGAAGTGGATTTTGTTGAGTGCAGCAGTCTGTGCCAGAGTCCTTCTACACTAATTCAGACCCATTCAGATAAGTTCTTAGTGCAGTTCTTTCTTGATATGGACTGAATTGTGTCCTCCCCAAATTCATGTATGTTGAGGCCTAACCCCAATGTGATGGTATTTGGAGTTACCTGAGGGGCACATATTTAGGATTAGGTGAGGTCACTAGGGCAGAGCCCTTACAATGGGATGAATGCCCTTACAAGAAGAGAATGCTGGAGAACTGGCCAGCATTTCCCCGTGCGCACACATGCTCGTGCACACACACACTCACACACTCACAAAGAGGTCATCTGAGCACACAGCAAGGTGGTGGCCACCTACAAGCCAAGAGAAAAGGCCTCAGCATGAAACCTACTTTGTCTGCACCTTGATCTTGGACTTTAAGCCTCCAGAACTATGAAAAATTTGTTTCTGTTATTTAAGCCACCCATTCTATGGTATTTTCTTTTCCTTAAAATTTTTTTCCCCCAACCCACTGTGCCTTATAATATGTTTTTAATTTTTTATTTTTTTCATATGGTATTTTGTTATGGAAGCCTAAGCAGGCTAATATACTCCTCTCTGACTAAAATTCTGCAATGACAAGTAAGATGAATTCAATTTTTTTTTCCCTCTAGACTTCTCTCAGCTGGAGCCACCAGAGTTTATGCCATCTTGACTCATGGAATCTTCTCCGGTCCGGCTATTTCTCGCATCAACAATGCATGCTTTGAGGCAGTAGTAGTCACCAATACCATACCTCAGGAGGACAAGATGAAGCATTGCTCCAAAATACAGGTGAGGATGAGATTTGTGCAAAACGAGACTTTTCTAAATGTTTAGGAGGTGGTTACTTACGTTGAATTGGGTCTCTGGATTCTGAAGATATCTTTCTTTGATCTGAAGGATTTAGTCTTGTCATCAGAATTTGTGATCTAAAAGTTAAAAATCATCTGTTTCTCCCCCCCCCCCCCCCCCCCGCTTTTTTTTTCTTTTCAAACTGCCAAGCCTTGGGAAAATCACCTGTTTAAAAGTTTAAATTGCTAGACCTCAGAATCTTTGGAAGGTGGAGCCTAAGATTCTACATTTTAACAGGCTCTCCCAGTGATTCTGATGCAAATTAAAGTTTTCAAGTTCATACTTTACAGTGTATGTTTGTCCAACTCTTAACTATCGGCCCCTGTAGATATAACGTGAAACCTTTAAACTAATTATACGCTTCTGCCAACTTTAGTGTTTCTCAGTGTGCTCTGGACCTAAGGTTCTTATTAAAATGATGTAGATTCCTTTGCTCCATCTAAGACCTATAAAACCAGAGGTCCTGGAACCAGTATTTTAAAGTAATTCCCCAAGTAATTGTTAGACACTAAAGTATGAGTGCTCTTGCACTAAAAGAACAAGGCCTTGCCTAATTAAAAATGTTTACATTAATCTATGAGCTTTTCGAAATTAATATGTGTAATTGGAGGATTATCATCATTCTTTTTTTTTTTTTCTTTTTGAGAAGGGATCTTGCTGTGTTGCCCAGGCTGGAGTGCAGTGGCGCAATCAAAGCTCACTGCAGCTGCAACTTCACAGGCTCAGGCAGTCATCCCGTCTCAGCCTCCCAAGTAGCTGGGATCACAGGCATGTACCACCATGCCCAGCTAATTTTTTTGATATTATGTGTAGAGACGGGGTCTCCCTATGTTGCCCAGGCTGGTCTCAAACTCCTAGCCTCAAGCTGTCCTCCTGTGTCAGCCTCCCAAAGTGCTGAGATTACAGGTGATTTTTTTTTTTTTTTTTTTTTGAGACGGAGTTTTTTGTGATGGAGCTCTTGTTGCCCAGGCTGGAGTGCAATGGTACGATCTCGGCTCACCGCAACCTCTGCCTCCTGGGTTCAAGCGAGTCTCCTGCCTCAGCCTCCCGAGTAGCTGGGATTACAGGCATGCGCCACCATGCCCGACTAATTTTGTATTTTTAGTAGAGATGGGGTTTCTCCATGTTGCTCAGGCTGGTCTCAAACTCCTGACTTCAGGTGATCCGTCCACCTCGGCCTCCCAAAGTGCTGGGATTACAGGCATGAGCCACCATGCCCAGCCTATTCATAAGGATTTTAAAATGCGAACCCACCACCATTTTTTTTTTAGACAGAGTCTCACTCTGTTGCCTAAGCTGGAGTGCAGTGGCCTGATCTTGACTCACTGCAGCCTCAAACTCCCAGGCTCAAGCGATCCTCCTACCTTAGCCTCCCAAGTAGCTGGGACTACAGGCATACACCACCACCACACCTGGCTAATTTTTGTTTTATTGTAGAGACAGAGTTTCACCATGTTGCCCATGCTGGTCTCAAACTCCTGGGTTCAAGTGATCCTCCCACCTTGGCCTCCCAAAGTGCTGTGATTACAGGTGTGAGTCACAATGCCCAGCCGTTTTGATGAACCAGAGTCAGCGTTTTTTCTCCATTAGCATTTTGACTCTTTCCTAAGTGGCTATCTGTTTTGTTTTGTTGTTTTGAGACAGAGTCTCGCTCTGTCACTCAGGCTGGAGTGCAGTGGCACGATCTTGGCTCACCGCAACCTCCACCTCCTGGGTTCAAGCAATTCTCATGCCTCAGCCTCCCGAGTAGCTGGGATTATAGGCGTGCACCACCATGCTTGGTTAATTTTTGTATTTTTAGTAGAGATGGGGTTTCATCATGTTGGCCAGGCTGGTCTCCAACTCCTGGCCTCAAGTGATCTGCCCACCTTGGCCTCCCAAAGTGCCAGAATTAACAGGTGTGAGCAACCGTGCCCAGCCCTAAGTGGCTATCTTAAAAATGTTATGAAGAATAGCTGAGTGCAGCTTCATGACAGGGAAACAGCACAGTGCTGTAGTTTTAAGAGGAAGGGCACTTGCTTGGCTGCTCATCAGTGTCTGCAAATTGGCCAGTCATTTCTGACCATATGATATTAACCTGATTTCCTTTCTTGCCTTCCTAGGTGATTGACATCTCTATGATCCTTGCAGAAGCCATCAGGAGAACTCACAATGGAGAATCTGTTTCTTACCTATTCAGCCATGTCCCTTTATAATAGAGTAACTTCTGAGGCTTATTGAGAATAAAATCCACCCTACCTCTTGTTTCCCCTTGGTATTTGATGACAAATTCAGCAGAAGACCCGGCTTGCTCCAGTGTAGCTTTCTACATCCCACATCAGGTATATTAGAGCTTATCCGAATTGGGGAAAGACAGATTGAGATGAACTGCTGGGACTTCCTACCTGCATTATCTCATTCTGGCTTTCTTGATAATTCTGTGAGCCTTGCAGCTTTAACTATAGCTCAGCTCCTGCAAGATTTCAGACTTTTGAGGATGTTGTGTGAGGGTGTTTGACTGTGATTGGGGAAGCTCAGACTACTTTGCATGTAAATGCTTCAGGGTTTTCTTTGTTGAGAACAAGTAGCAACAAAAGCAGCCCATGTGTGACCAGTTCTCCCCAAGGTCTATGCTAAATTATAGCAAGAGCCCTGGGCAACCCCAAACCTAGTTCTGGTAGCTGAGCACCCTGTAAGACAGGAGCAGACAGCTCGGCTTGAGCAGACATTGGGTGGGGGGTGGGGGGTGGTTGAGGGGGGAGGCAGCACAGTGCAGCAAATGTTTCTTGGGAGGAAGAAGCCTGATCCATCACCATCTGCTTGACTGTGTAGCTTGGATTCTCCTTTGTACTTATCCCTTTCGATTTGGCTTTACCTTCATCTATCTTGATCCTTTCCTGGCCAAATATCCTCTTGGGCCCAAATGAACATTGTACCATAGTCTTCTGGAAAGCAAACATGCTTCCTGCTATGTAATTGCTAACATTTACTTTAGATGATGTGCTGTAGTTTGATCTTCCTTAGCCTACTGCCGCTGAGTCAGTAGGTTTTAGGTGGTATCGTAGTGCCTTTTGATTAATTTAAGTATTTAATTTTCATCTTCATTTGGATCTATTTGGCCTCTCAGATGAGCTGAGATTCCTGTTAAAGATTGATGTTATTGTCTTTTGTAGAGGAAACTAATAAAGTGTGTGTACCTGTGTGATTTGGGGTCTGTATCATAATCTATACTGATCTTTCTGCTGAAAGTTTGGTTTAGATAGATGTCTCACTGTCCAATGATAGCTCTTATTTGTTTCCAAACTACGTTAGCTTCATTGTTAAGCCAAGAGAAGACATTGGCAGCAGATTTATTCAACCGTAAGACTAAGATGTCTGGAGTTTACTGAGAATGTGATAGAGTGTAATTCTGTGCAGTATACCTAAATTATAGCATGTATAATGTCTGCTGGATTTCTAGTTCTTATTCCTGAAGATCCAAATTAGATATTTTCTTATGGGAGGAGAGTTTCTGTGATTT
>NC_045445.1:46467015-46474411 GCF_002776525.5 Piliocolobus tephrosceles | reverse complement strand
TGTTGCCCAGGCTGGAGTGCAATGGCACAATCTTGGCTCACTGCAACCTCCGCCTCCCGGGTTCAAGCAATTCTCCTGCCTCAGCCTCCTGAGTAGCTGGAATTTACAGGCATGTGCCACCACACCCACCTAATTTTATATTTTTAGTAGAGATGGGGTTTCTCCATGTTGTTCAGGCTGGTTTTGAACTCCTGACTTCAGGTGATCTGTCAGCCTCAGCCTCCCAAAATGCTGGGATTACAGGCATGAGCCACCGTGCCCGGCTGGGCATTTACTTTCATCCCTTCTAAATAAGAACTATTTTGAGAAGGTAAATGTACAAAATTTAAGGATGAATTATTATGCATTCCAAAATTTTGAGTTTCTTTCCTTTCTTTTCTTTTTTCTTTCTTTCTCTTTTTTCCTTTCTTTTCTTTTTCTTTTCTTTCCTTTCTTTCTTTTCTTTTTCTTTTCCTTCCTTCCCTCCTTCCTTCCTTCCTTCCTTCCTTCTTTCCTTCCTTCTTTCCTTCCTTCCTTTCTTTCTTTTTCTTTCTTTTTCTCTTTCTTTTCCTTTCTTTCTCTGTCTGTCTTTCATCTTTCTGTTGCTCTGTCACCCAGGCTGGAGTGCAGTGGCTCGATCTTGGCTCACTGCAACCTCCACCTCCTGGGTTCAAGTGATTCTCCTGCCTCACCTTTGAGAGGGATTACAGGTTATCTGGGATTACACGTGTGCACCATCACGCCTGGCTAATTTTTGTATTTTTAGTAGAGACAGGGTTTTGCCATGTTGCTCAGGCTGGTCTCAAACTCCTGGCCTCAAGTGATCCACCCACCTCAGCCTCGCAAAGTGCTCGGATTACAGGCGTGAGCCACCACGGTGGCCTTAAGTGAGTTTCTTGGCCCATCATCAAATAAGTGTGCTCTTTTACTTTGGGAAGCTACATGGCTCCAGAGCTTCATGAAGAGTGCTTCCTTATTTGTGAAGCCCAAGTCTACTTTTGTTTATTTTGTTTTTGCTTTGGTTGGATATCGGGATTTCTACTTTACAACTAGCTCTTTGACAAAATTGATTCAGGAGGGACTAAAGTATACGATGAAATATGCGCCTCTAACCCTCTAGACCTCTTTAGTCTCAGATCTTTGCTCTGGGAGAAGCTGATGTGAAGCATCAATGCCTTCACTTGCTCATCATGCTATTTCCTAAAGTATTGAATCAGTGGGTCAGGTCTCATTGTTACAGAATATTCTGACATTAAGATCTCTCTTGTGGGTCCTTTTGGGTAATTCATTTCTTAGGATGAGCTTTTGAGATTATTCAAAAAAAGGCCCAGTCCCCAACTTTGATCCCTTTCAAAGCAGTTCCATTTTTTGTTTTTGGTTTTTGAGACTGAGTATCGTTCTGTTGCCCAGGCTGGAGTGCAGTGGTGTGATCTCGGCTCACTGCAACCTCTGCCTCCCGGGTTCATGCAATTCTCCTGCCTCAGCCTCCCAAGTAGCTGGTGAATTTTTATATTTTTAGTAGAGATGGGGTTTCACCATGTTGTCCAGGCTGGTCTCCAACTCTTGACCTCAGGTGATCCACCTGCCTCGGCCTCCCAAAGCGCTGGGATTTCAGGTGTGAGCCACGGTGCCTAGCCTCAAAGCAGTTCTTAACTGTGGGGACAGTAGCAGAAGCAGACCTGCCAGGGCATGAGGAGGAGGCATCACCAAAGCTAAGTGGAGTTGCAGCGAGCACAGTTGACAAGAAACTAGTTGTGATAGCTACATGATTGCCCTTGAACACCTGTCTGAAGACTGGAAGTACAGACTAACGCAAGGGTAGGAGGCTGCCTCTATTTCCTGACCTAATGTAATGGCTGCTTTTCACACATAGAATGTGTTTACTCAACATCTCTGTGAGTGGTGGTCCCTAGGGCAGTAATGCAAAGCTTCCTCCCCTCAGCCTCACTTCAAGTTTTTGTAAGGGAGGTACCTCTAATAACCAGATTCCCTTCTAGAGGCCTCTTCGTCCTCCCCCACAACTGAGAACTAGTAAGGAGGAGATGGCAGGAGGGTATGGCAATAGGAAAATGATGCTTTTCTGGGATTTCAGGCTTTTTATGATTTTAATGCCTTCAGGTTGTTAAGGGCAACATGTGATTAATATACAAGTTAACACTTATAGCAGAAAACACTTGGTATCCAAATCTGGAAAGAAGACCAGGACTAGCAGCCCCAACTTAGATGAACAAAGTCTTTTATAGAGGCACCAACTTAGGGAGCTGCTGAGCTTTTTCTCTGGTCCTGAGGATGCAGGAGGTGAGGGGGTATGAAATAGAATGGATGTTGCTATTTGAAACAAGTGGCTTCTGTCTTGGCAATGGTGGTTTAAAAGCAAGGGTGCTACAGCCAGAGATTACCCCTCTGCTTTGCCTCCACTGTGTTTGGAGGCTTGTTTTTCTCTTGCAGATCTTTTTTTGTTTGTTTTTTTGAGACGGAGTCTCGCTCTGTCGCCCAGGCTGGAGTGCAGTGGCGCCATCTCGGCTTACTGCAAGCTCCGCCTCCCAGGTTCCCGCCATTCTCCTGCCTCAGCCTCCCGAGTAGCTGGGCCTACAGGCGCCCGCCACCGCGCCCGGCTAATTATTTGTATTTTTAGTAGAGGCGGGGTTTCACCGTGGTCTCGATCTCCTGACCTTGTGATCCGCCCGCCTCGGCCTCCCAAAGTGCTGGGATTACAGGCGTGAGCCACCATGCCTGGCATATAAAGTTATTTTTTAAAACAAATGTGCCGGGCGCGGTGGCTCAAGCCTGTAATCCCAGCACTTTGGGAGGCCGAGACGGGCGGATCACGAGGTCAGGGGATCGAGACCATCCTGGCTAACATGGTGAAACCCCGTCTCTACTAAAAATACAAAAACTAGCTGGGCGAGGTGGCGGGCGCCTGTAGTCCCAGCTACTCGGGAGGCTGAGGCAGGAGAATGGCATAAACCCGGGAGGCAGAGCTTGCAGTGAGCTGAGATCCGGCCACTGCACTCCAGTCCGGGCGACAGAGCGAGACTCCGCCTCAATAAAAAAATAAAAAAATAAATAAATAAATAAAAAATAAAGTAGTGCGTGGGTGCAGTGGCTCACACCTGTAATCCCAGCACTTTGGTAGGCTGAAGCAGGAATGAGCCTGAGACTTAAAAACCTGCCCATGTGGATGTGGCTCCTCCTTCCGTAGTCCTCACTGCTCATGGGCTACTGTATGCCCACTCCTTGGGCTACTGTCCCCCGATCCCGTGCCCTAAGGAAAACCAGAGACTCTCCACAGACAGTCATACTTCTCTCCCCATCCTTCCCCTTTCCTGAGCTTTTCTTCCCCAATATATTCATTCTTCCAATAGCTCAGCTGCCAGCTATAAAAAATAAGGGGAAGATTATTTTGAAGCTAAAATAGCTGAAACTGTACAGGGTGACAATAGGCCCTATTCCCTCAGCCCCACTGTGTTTTTTTTTGTTGTAGTTTTCTGACTGGCTCAAGATTTTATCTTCTTAGCCAAGTCCTCACCCCTCCCCCGTTTGGCGTGTCCACTAACTGCTGTGGCTGGGTTCTTGTTGCTTCACCCATAGAGTTGCCGCGAGCTCACTCGTATGGTGTGGCTCTGATTCAGGGTTTGAATATAAAACAAAACAGGCCAGCCAGGTCTGACCAATCCATTCCTCCTGGGCAATACGCTGAGCAGAGATTTTCCCGCTTGTAAGCAGCCCGGAGCCACACAGCCCAATTTTAGTCATTGCCCTCAAAGTTCTTGGGGTAGAGCCTCTAATGATAACAATGGGTGGGGACTTTGTGGTGTGGGAGGGGCTGCAGTGAGGCAGAGAAGGAGCACGGTGACGGGAGGGCTTCCCCGGCTAAAGCCTCATCCCAGCCTTCCCTAGGACTGGCTGCAGAGCTGCCTCCTGGCTGAGGACACCCCCTCCACGCGCATTTCCTGCTGCAGCCACCTGGCTCACAGGGCCTGTCGCTGCTGCCTATCTGCCACTAGGGGACGCCTAGCAGAGAGGATGGAGGGAAGGGGCACCCAGGGCAACAGGACTGGGGGCTCCAGCAGTAGGAGGAGCGGCAGCCGAAGCACCTGTCGGTCTTCCTGGCCCCCTCTTCCCCTGTATGGCCGCTGCAACCAGGGGACAACACGGTGCCTAGTCCACAGTCATTCAGCAGACAGGAATGTGTGCATGCCCTAAGGGCATAGCTCAGTTATTTTCACACACCAAGCAACTGTGCTAGACGCTAGGAATGCAGAAGCGGCCTGACAAGGTCCTTGACCCAGAGATGCACTTGATCTAGAGGAAGAAACAGATAAGGAAATGGGTAATTACAATGTGGTATGATAAGTACTATGATAAGGGAAAAACAAAATGCTATGGGAGCATAGGGGTTGGCCCGGGGGCACCTAAGCCAGCCTTGGGAGTCAGGAAACACTTCCTGGAGAAAAATACTTTGACTTTTGAAGTAGTTGACTAGAAGTTGGCCAAAGAGTGAGTGAAGAGAAGGGTGTTTCAGCCAGGCAGAATAGCATGTTTACCTGGACACCCCAAAGGTAGTGGCGTGTGTGTGTGTGTGTGTGTGTGTGTGTGTGTGTGTGTGTGTGTATTTTCGGGTAGGATGAAAAGCTGTGATGAGGGGTGGGCTGGTGAGACTAGATCATAAGGGACTGTATAAGGAGAGTGTACACATGTCTGTTGTCCCTGCATACTTATTACCAGCACCCCCCTTCACTCTCAAAAGGGTCCTGATTTTGGTGGTAAATTATACAGGAACCCTACTTGTAAGACACACTAGGGAGTTTGAATTTTATCCTAGGAGCGAAGAGGAGCCATTAAGCATTTTAAACAGGGCATCAACAGGATGAGATTTCGATTTTAAAAGAGACTGGAAGTAATGTGAAGAATGGGTTGGGAAGGGGCAAGTGTAGAGGAAGGAGTTTGGTTAGGAAGCTGTGCATTGCCCAAGTGGGAGAGGAAGGTGGCTGAGGTGAGAAAAGTGCTGGCGGGACAGAAGAACAATTTACAATATATTTTGGAGGAAAATTCAAGAGAAGTTGGTGATGTTTCAATGTAGGGATTGAGGGAGGGGGAGGAGTCAAGGTCAACTTCCATTTTTCTGGCCTGAGTGACTGGTGGATGCTGGTACTGAGCAGCACAGGAGATGAGGCTGAAGTTCAGGAACTGCTAAGTTTAAGGTGCCTGAGAGACCTCACCAGGAGGACTGAACAGGCAGCCATTGAAGGTAGCAGAGGTTTTGATCATCAATGCATTTTTGCCCAAATGCTATCTTCAGATAGTCAAGAAGCTGAAGCAATGGGGCTATAAACTAGGCCAACCTTAAATATCCTGGTGTTTGTCTTGAGAGTACAAGGACACAGTAGGAGAGGTTATGGAATAGAAGGAAAGCTACGGAACAATGAAGAAATTAAGTGTATTAAATGCAGAAGATATAAATTTGGGTTATGGGATATCTAAAGGAGAAAGATAAATAGAAGCCAACAAAGAAGGCTCTAGTGCCTGTAATCCCAGCTACTCAGGATGCTGAGCTGGAAGGAATGCTTGAACCCAGAAGTTCAAATCCAGCCTAGGCAACACAATGAGACCCTGTCTCCTTCTTAAAAAGACTTTAAACTTTAGAGTCTAAAGGAAAAAAAAAAAAATGAGTCTTTTAACAATTATAGATATTTTACAACAGCATCACAGAAAATTTGGGAGATGTGTGTAAGAAGCCTCACCCATAACCTGGTGACCTTCTTACTGGTAGGTGGTGGTCAAATCAACATTCCTGTAGATCTTCTCATACCAACCCAGTAAGGAAGGGGAGGCTCGCCTTATTACGGCCTAGGAGGGGTGGAAGTCCAGCCTCTCCACGTGGTCTCCATTGACACCACTGGAGGCAGGATATTGTTACCACTCAGCGGGGATGAAAAGTCCCAGCTCCCTACTTGGACTTCTCTGACTCCCACTCTAGCAGGGGCTACAGGTGGGTGCCTCATTACAACCTGGCAAAGGTTGAAGTCCCTGCTCTCCACTCAGGCTTTGCTGGTGGGGTGGAGGGGGGCCACAGTTTTCCTTGTGGCTTGTAGCTACAACGGAGTGATCAGCATTTAAAACGTTCTGTCTTTCTAGGCTGCCCTTTTACTGGTCCTTCGCCAAGAGACAGAAGACTTTGCTTTGGTCTACACCCACTGGCATTTCCATGTTGTCAGCTTCTTCAGCTCCAAGTCAGGGATATAGGAGGCAAAAAGCATACCCAAAAAAGAAAAAAAGTGAAAACCCAAGGAACTCACCACAAGGAACTACTCTATCTTCCTAGAACGCTATATACCTTTAAAAAAGCAGACAGTGCACAATTCATACATTTATAGTTAAGCTGGGTGCGGTGGCTCATGCCTATATTCCCAGCATTTTGGGAGCTGAGGCGGGAGGATCACTTGAGCCCAGGAGTTCAAGACCAGCTTGGACAACATAGTGAGACCCCCATCTCTACAAAAAATTTTAAAAAATTAGCCAGGTGTGGTGACATGTGCCTATGGTCCCAGCTACTTAGAAGGCTGAGCTGGGAGGATTGCTTGAGCCTGGGAGGTTGAGGCTGCAGTGAGCTGAGATCATGATACTGCACTACAGCCTTGGTGACAGAGCAAGACCCTATCTCAAAAAAAAAAAAAAAAAAAATTATAACTCAATGAATTTTCAGACACTGAATATACCTGTCATGCAGATAAAAAGCCAGAAGTCCCCTCTTGTCCCCTTCAGCCACTACTTTACTACACACAAGAGTAATCATTGCTTCTATAGCGTTTACCTGGCTGGCTTAGCAGAGAGCACTGACAGCTTGAGACCTACTCTGGCTCAAAGTTCTTTCCAGACTGTGTGTGTTCCCATGGGTTCTTGCACATCTGACAGTCTGACTTCCTCACCTAGGCACCTTAGGTTGGAAAGTTCTTCACAGACTTTGATTCAAATTCGAATTACATTAATTCCCAGAAGTGCAATGTAGTGGTTAAGAGTATGGGATTTGGAGTTGAACCTGATTTCAAATCCCAGCTCTATAACTTCTTGGCTGTATGATCTATAGCAAGGTAATAACAACACTGACCTCAGCGTGATGTTGTGAGGTTTAGGAGAAGCAACTCAGGCTGGGTATGGTGGCTCAGGCTTGTAATCCTAGCTCTTTGGGAGGCCGAGGCAGGAGCATTGCTTGAGGCCAGGAGTTTGAGACCAGCTTGGGCAACATAGTAAGAGCCTGTCTCTACAAAATATATATTTTTAATTATCCAGGCAAGGTGGTACACACCTTAGTCCCAGCCACTCAGGAGGCTAAGGTGGGAGAATCGCTTGACCCTACGAGCTCGAGGCTGCAGTGAGCCATGATCGTGCCACTGCACTTCAGCCTGGGCAACAGAGC
>NC_045445.1:46465111-46466915 GCF_002776525.5 Piliocolobus tephrosceles | reverse complement strand
AGGGAAGGAAGGGAGGGAGGAAGGGAGGAAGGAAGGAAGGAAGGAAGGAAGGAAGGAAGGAAGGAAGGAAGGAAGGAAGGAAGGAAGAAAAAAAGGAGAAGGAAGGAAGGGAGAGGAAGGAAGGAGAAAGAAAGGAAGAAGGAAGGAAGTAGGAACAAAGTAAAGCAGAGAGAGAGAGAGATGAAGGGAGGGAGGAATTACTCATGTGATGAAGAATGAAGTGAACAGCGGTGCTTGGCATATAAGCCAGCCCTCAATCAAGGGTGTTACTATCCTTATTATTAAGGCTACTGTGAACACTAAATGATATAAATTATGTAAATTACCTGATAAGGTTCCTGGCACTGTTAGTTCCCTTCCTTCCTCCCTTCAGGGGAGGACTAGGGAGTAAGTACTTTTTATAAGTTTGTTCTCCTGGGTTTAAGGGAGGGAAGGAAAAGCTCCAGGGAAGAGAGTGGCTGTACTGTGGGTGGTGTCCTTCTCAGTACTTCCTGGGAGTATGCGGCATGACAGCTCCCACCACCTCTCTCTGCCTCCCTTTGTGCCCCTACTCAGGACTCCATCAGCAAAGGGCTGGATGGAGCAGAAAGCAATGCTGATGGTAAAGCCAGCCCCCTCTCTACGGATTGAGGTTCACTTGGCCCCATAGCGTAAACACTATTCTACTTCCCTCTCAGTATGGTGGAGTAAGGGCCCTGGAGGGTTCTGGGCTAGCACCGGTGCACATCCTAGCTTGGCCTCTGTGAGGCCTTTCTTCTCTTTGGCAAATGCCACTGACTGCTGTGCCCAGGCCTGCCTCAGTGAAGTCCCCAGATGGCTCCCAGTACCCCAATTTGAGGGCTGCTGGGAGAGCTTGTCACCAAATGCCAAAATACAGTTTGAGATAACCTTCATTTTCAAACTATGTCACATTTCTGTGAGGATACAGTATCTTGAAATTAAACAGATCTAGGGCATTACAGTTCCCCAAAGTTTTGGGATCAGCTACTCTTATAATTGAATGTAATTTATGAACTCCTGATCCACCTTGTTCCTCTGCAGAGAAATTTGCTACAGCCTCTAGATTTATGGAATTGTCCTTCTCTCTGCAGACAGCAGAGGGCCTCATTAGCACAAACTCAATGTCACTGGCAAATACACGGGAAGGAAAGTTTGCCAAGGTTCTAGAAGCACAGCAAAACTTTGATTAACAGAAATGGGCAAGAAAATTGGCCAGTCAGCTTAATTCCCTTAAAAAAAACCCTGGATTTCCTGAGTTAACAGGGGTTGAGCAGAAGCTTCTTATTGTTCCACGCTTTGTGGTAAAAAATTCATCCAAAATTCCCAAATCCTCTTTGCTCCCTCAGCTGGTAATAGGGATCCTGGGTAGAGTTGCCAGATTTAGAAAATAAAAATACAGGCCAGGCGCAGTGGCTCACACCTGTAATCCCAACACTTTGGGAGGCTGAGGTGGGCGGATCAATTGAGGTCAGGAGTTCGAGACCAGCCTGGCCAACATGATGAAACCCCGTCTATATTAAAAATACAAAAATTAGCCAGGCATGGTGGCACACGCCTGTAATCCCAGTTAGGAGGCTGAGGTGGGAGAATCACTTGAACTTGCGGGGCAGAAGTTGCAGTGAGCCAAGATCGCACGACTGCACTCCAGCCTGGTTGCAGTCTCAAAAATAAAATCCATCTCAAAAAAATAAAAAAAAAAGGCCAGGTGCAGTGGATGACGCTTGTAATCCCAGCACTTTGGGAGGCTGAGGCAGGCAGATCACCTAAGGTCGGGAGTTCGAGACCAGCCTGACCAACATGGAGA
>NC_045445.1:46396585-46465011 GCF_002776525.5 Piliocolobus tephrosceles | reverse complement strand
CAAAAAAAAAAAAAAAAAAAAAATTAGCTGGGCATAGTGGCAGATGTCTATAGTCCCAGCTACTCAGGAGGCTAAGGCAGGAGAATCACTTGAACCTGGGAGGCAGAGGTTTCAGTGAGCTCAGATCACACCACTGCACACCAGCCCGGGTGACAGAGTGAGATTCAGTCTTAAAAAAAAAAAAAAAAAAAATTAAAAAAAGAAATAAAAATACAGCATGTCAGATAACAGGTCTGGACATTATATATTGAAAAACCATAAGACTCTGAAAGATGGAGAGAAGGCAGATCCAGTGGAGACCTCAGGACCTCAGGGAGTGAGTTCCCTGGGTTTTCTTTTTGCCTCACATATCCCAAACTGGGTGCTAGAGAGACTGGCTACCCAGAAACTCCAGTGGGTACAGTAGACAAAAAAAGCCCTAACAAAATCTGCCTCTCTCTAGGGAAAGGACCAGGCAAGAGGCAGCCGATCAAGACATAAAACTTTTAGACAATAACCAAACACCACAGTCAACTGGCCCCACCCCACCCACGTCAGCAAGGGCCAAGTGGAAAGCCAGGTTGCAAGAAGGTATTTCCAATCCCCCACCAGGTTTCAGAAAAGGCCCACTACAGAGCTGGGATTTTCACTGCCACCAGATGTGAACAAACCTATGCAATACTGGGGACATATACCAAAACAATCTTTGTTTTTCTGAGATTCAAATTCACCGGTGCATCCTGGTTTTGATCTGGCTGCCCTAATTGTGAGTGAATCCTGATTTTATGACTGAGGTCTGGCCACCATAAGATTTGTCAGTCTGAACACCAGTATCCCAGACAAGGAGATGGGGGAAAGTAAGTTGAAGAAGCTGAGCTGAGTGGGTAGTTCATGAGTAGTCCCTCCCATTGACAACTGCTTTCTTAAATTCCCCATAGCTGCTTGTTTTCTTCCTAATTGCTCATTTCTTTTAAATGCCAATCGCAGGAAGAAAACTAAGCAGTGTAAGTCACGTGTGTGCTCCAGGGAAACTGAGCTAATTGTCTATGAGGCACCTTATTGTGTGGATTAAATAAGATCATGTCAACGAAAGCCCCTTAGCATCCAGGAGTTGCTCAATAAATGTTCCTTTCCTTCTTTCCTGAAACATCAAGGATAACTTTCAGACATCCTCAGCCTGGCTGTGGCTCAGAGAGAATATGCAGCGGACCCTCGGATCCCTGAATGCCATTATTATCTTAGTAACCAATGCTTTTATTGAAAAAATAAGCCATGGCTAACAAAAATCTATGCAGTACAAAATAGTATACGATGAAAAGGAAGTCTCTCTCCTACCCCAGGGCACAGTCCTCCACTTCCTCTCCCTAGAGGCAACCAGTTACCAATGTGTTCTTCCAGAGGAGTTCCATGCACATGCGTACCTATATATAACCCTCTCATTTCCCACCAATGTGAACATACTAGACACACTGTTCTGCATCTTCACATGCTACTTTTAGCTCCTAATTGCCTGGCTGTGGTGGGATACAGGCAGTTGATCCTGAGGGTCCTTATGAAAAGCAGCCCTTTGAAACTTGTTGCTACCGCTATTGAAAGGATGTTGTCAAGGATGTTGTTCATTGTATCCCACAGCATCCTCTCTGAGGACCCCTGGGAGGAATTCCTGTCTGATCTTAGTACTGAAAACACTTGCCCTTCTGAGCGATTCATTTGTTTTTATCTCCTGGACATTGTGAATTGTGTAACAACAAGGTTTCCCCTTCCCTGTTGGCTGCTAGAAAGCTTTAGTTAGAGCCAACTTTTTGGCCCATCCTTCGTGGGAGCAGAGGTCTTTGTGGTATGTATCTGTAGCCTGATGCTTGGCTGTATTTTGTGTCCACCCTCCCCTGCTTTTCTATCTTTAATTTATGCTGCCTTGATATACTTTGTGGGCCCTTGCAAGCCACCTGAAATCACTTCTGAAAAAAGGCAAAGTTGGAGTAATTAAATAACTGCCTGGCTCAGCGGCTCACTACCTTCGGTCTCCACCCACCCTCTCTTAACCCCCATCATATCCTCTCAGCAGCTTCCCGGAGCTCCCCGCTGGCCTGTCTGGCAATTACTCTCCCCTTCAACCTTTTGTCCTATCTGGCCCCTCATTGCTCTTGGGACTTGCAGGGCCTCTACTGCTTTTCACTGTCCCCTCACCCCCCGGCCCGCATCCTCACCTCCATATGCATCGTGTGTAGCCCTCAGATGCTTGCTTTGATCATTCTAGGACTGAAAACTCAGGCGTTTGGCTACACATTAGGACTGTTCTCTGTCCTTCCAAGGTTCAGTAATGCATGCTGCTAGAGCAGAGCCATCATAAAGGAAGGCTACCTCTCTGGACCAACCTGGGCAAAACTCTAAGGGCTGGGTGTGGTGGCTCACGTCTATAATCCCTACAGTTTGGGAGGCCAAGGCGGGTGGATCAACTTGAGGCCAAGAGTTGGAGACCAGCCTGGCCAACACGGTGAAACCCCATCTCTACTGAAAATACAAAAATTAGCTGGGCATGGTGGTGCATACCTGTAATCCCAGCTACTCAGGAGGTTGAGGCAGGAGAATTACTTGAACCTGGGAGGCAGAGGTTGCAGTGAGCTGAGTGCCACTGCACTCCAGCCTGGGTGACAGAGTGAGATTCCGTCTCAAAAAAAAAAAAAAAAAAAAAAAGAAAAATGAAAAAAGAAAAAAGCTCCCGTGAGGCTGATGAGATGATGATGTACTGCATAGACGAGATGAATTTTTTGAAGGGAGCTGCATCCCAGGATAGCTAACCTTGTTTCCAAGGTGAAGAGCTTAGAGTCTGAAGGGCCAGGAAGGCAGAGTGGTCTTGAAAAAAGCATGAAGGCGCTACAGAAAAATTAGGTCATGCAAGTTCTGTCTGTTGCCCCACCTGCCACTGAGTGGCTAGGCAACATCACATAAGTCCTGTCTGTTCTCTGGACCATGTTTTTCTTTATTGAGACGGAGTATAGCTCTGTCACCCAGGCTGGAGTGCGATGGCACAATTTCGGCTCACTGCAACCTCCACCTCCCAGATTCAACCAGTTCTCCTCCCTCAGTCTCCCGAGTAGCTGGGATTATAGGCATGCGCCACCAGGCCGGGCTAATTTTTGTATTTTTAGTAGAGACCAGGTTTCACCATGTTGCCTAGGCTGGTCCCGTACTCCTGGCCTCAAGTGATCCACCAGCCACGCCCTCCCAAAATGCTGAAATTATAGGCGTGAGCCATCATGCCTTGCCTTTTTTTTAAAAACAAAACAAAACAAAACAAAACAACAACAACAACAAAAAACCTAAGAGGGTTGTCTCTATGTTGTTCAAGCTGCAGTGCGGTGGCTGTTCGCAGTTGTGGTCATAGCACACTATAGCCTTAACCTCCTGGGCTCTAGCAATTCTCCCACCTCGGCCTCCAGAGTAGCTGGGACTACAGGTGTGAGCCATGGTGCCCAGCCTGCATTTCCTTTTGATGCCTCTGCAGCATTGTCCATTTCTCACTGCAGTTAGATGAAGTGACTCATAATAAATGTCATTTTACTGTTTTCCTGATAGTCCTATCTGAGCTGAACGTGCTCAGCAGTTAATAGTGTGGCCTTTTTACATGGAGTTGCTATTTTTGGTTTTAAATGTAAATATGTTTGATTCAGAAACCCTTGAAACAAAGTATAGAAACAATAACAGCTGATTCTAATGATTCATACTTACTGGGTCTATATGTACCAGTCCTGTTCAAAGCACTTATTTATTTTGAGACCATTACAGTGCTGGGATTACAGGCATGAGCCACCATGCCCAGCCTGTTCAAAGCACTTTAGATGGATTATCTCATTCTTCACGACATCCCAGTGAGGTTGGCACCATCATAATATGCACTTCATGAAGTCACAACCCAGATTCAAGATGTTCACTTTTTGTCATATTTACCCTAGATCCTTTTTTTTTTTTTTGAGACAGAGTCTCGCTCTGTCACCAAGTCTGGAGTGCAGTGGCGCGATCTCAGCTCACTGCAACCTCCACCTCCCCGGTTCAAGCAATTCTCTGCCTCAGCCTCCCGGGTAGCTGGGATTACAGGTGCCTGCCACCACGCGTGGCTAGTTGTTATTTTGTCTTTTTGTATTTTTAGTAGAGACGAGGTTTCATCATCTTGGCCAGGCTAGTCTTGACCTAGATCCTTTTTTAAAAAAAGAAGAAAGAAAACATTGCACACACGATTAGCATTCTCCCCATCCATTCCCCTTCTACCCTCCCCATTATCCTCAAGTTGGTAGTTGGTGAGGGTCTTTCCTGTGGTATGTTTTCCTATGTTTACTACATAGTGTATATCCATAAATATAATACTGATTTCTGAGGTTTTTTTTGGCATCCATTATTTCTGATTTTTTTTTTTTTTTTTGGAGACAAGGTCTCACTCTGTCACTCAGGCTGGAATGCAGTGATGCGATCTCAGCTCACTGCAACCTCCACCTCTCCTGGGTTCAAGCAATTCTTGTGCCTCAGCCTCCAGGGTAGCTGGGACTACAGGAGTGTACCACCACGCCCAGCTAATTGTTGTATTTTTACTAAAGATAGTTTGGGTATGTTGACCAGGCTAGTCTCAAACCCCTGGCATCAAATGATCCACCTGCTTTGGCCTCCCAAAGTGCTGGGATTACAGGCATGAGCCACCACTCCTAGCCCAATTTCTGAGGTTTTAAAATTTTTATACAAATGGTGTTATAGTGTACATTTTCTTTCTTTTTTTTTTTTTTTGTGAGACAGAGTCTTGCTCTGTTGCCCAGGCTGGAGCGCAGTGGCCAGATCTCAGCTCACTGCAAGCTCCGCCTCCCAGGTTTACGCCATTCTCCTGCCTCAGCCTCCGGAGTAGCTGGGACTACAGGCACCTGCCACCTTGCCCGGCTAGTTTTTTTTTTTTTTTTTTTTTTTTTTTGTATTTTTTTAGTAGAGACGGGGTTTCACCGTGTTAGCCAGGATGGTCTCGATCTCTTGACCTCGTGATCCGCCTGTCTCGGCCTCCCAAAGCGCTGGGATTACAGGCTTGAGCCACGGCGCCCAGCCAATGTACATTTTTTAAAAATACAGGGTCTGTCACCCAAGCTGGAGTGCAATGGTGATGTTCGCAGCTTCGACTTCCCCGGCTCAAGTGATCCGCTCACCTCAGCCTCCCAAGTAGCTGAGACTACAGGCGCATGCCACCATGCCCAGCTAATTTTTGTATTTTTTATAGAGATGGGGTTCACCATGTTGCCTAAGCTGGTGTCGAGCTCCTGAGCTCAAGCAATCTTCCCACCTTGACCTCCCAAAGTGCTGGAATTACAGGTGTGTACCACTATACCCAGCCCTACATTTTCTTTTAAAACTTGAGTGATTGGTTTTGTATCTTGATACAGTGATGACCTCATTCACACAATTGGATTCCAGATCATAAAGTATCAATAATTAGGCCCCATTCAGACTCATCTTCACCATAAAGCTCTTAATTCCCTCACAGCCTTGGATCTCAAAAAGTCTTCTCACATGCCTTCATGGACCAGCTTTATGTCTTTAGGATAGAACAAAGCTAACTAGCTCCTATCAGGTCATCAGCCAGGAATTTCCTCAACTTTCAACCTGCTCCACCCAATTCTCTGTATTTTTCTTTTCTTTTCTTTTCTTTTTTTTTTTTTTTTTTTTTTTTGAGACAAGGTCTCACTCTGTCACTCATGCTGAGGTGCAGTAGTATGATCATGGCTCACTGTAACATTGACCTCCCAGGCCCAAGCAATTCTCTCACCTCAGCCTCCCAAGTAGCTGGGACTACAGGCATGCACCACCACACCGGGCTAGATTTTTTATTTTTTATAGAGGCGGAGTTTCCCTGTGTTTCCCAGGCTGATCTGGAACTCTTTGCCTCAAGTGGTCCTCCAGCCTCGGCCTCAAAAGTGCTGGGATTACAGGAATGAACCACTGCACTTGGCTGTGTATCTTTATTCACCACCATAACTGTCTTCCTTCCAACTCATCAGATCCCAGAGCTCCAGGGATTACCTACTGAATGACTGACTTGCCAATCTGTATCTACAAAGCCCCTATTTCTCCTGTGCTTCAGGGCTGTATATCTATCTGCCTAACTGGACACTCTGTCTGGACGTCTTATAGGTATCTCAGATTCAACCTGCCTCAAGCTGAACTTATTTCCACCCTCCTAAAACAAGACACAACTCTTAAAATAATTGTCCACACGCATGGCTTCAATGTTTCACTTCCCATTTACTTTTTTTTTTTTTTTCCCCCACCCCTTCTGTAGCTTGACCCAGGCATGAGCCACTGCACCTGGCTAATTGTTATTTTATTTTATGTTTTGTAGAGACTGGGGGTCTCGCTATATTGCCCAGGTTGGTTTTGAATTCCTGGCCTCAAGTGATCCTCTTACCTTGGCCTCCCAAAGCACTGGGATTATAGACATGAGCCACCACATCTGGCCACTCCTCTTTTTAATCTGTTCATTTTCAACCCATTCCAATCTAGCTTCCATCCCCATCACTTCACAAAAGCTGTTCTTGCCAAGGTCCCTGGTTTCCTCCAGTTTACCAATCCCAGCGGTCAATTGTCTGTCTTTAACTTACTGTGCTTCTTAGCATCATTTGTTCCACTGATCATTCAGTCCTTCTTGAAACTCTTTTCTTACTGGGCTTTTGGGACTCCTTCACACTTTCCTGGATTTCCTACCTCACTGGCTGCTGTTCCTCACTCTCCTTTGCCAAGCCCTTCTAATCATTCGGCTCTCTAAACATTGCAATGTCCCAGGACTTAGTCCTCAGATTCCCTCCTCTTCTCTACCTGCACTCAGTCCTCAGACAACCTCATTCAGTTTCATTGCTGATGAATCCTGATTCCCAGCACCACTCCACAACTCATCTCTCAACTCCAGACTCATACAGCCAACCACTTAAATGACACTTCCACTTGGATGTCTCACTGATATCCCAAACAAATCTAGCCAAAACTGAACTCAAGTTTTGCCCAAATCAGACTTCCCCACCTTAGGAAATGACACTCAACAAGCGGCCTTAAGCAGTAAACCTAGAAGTTATCCTTGACATCTTCTCCCTTACCTCCTGCACCCCAATCCATCATTGCATCCTGCCAATTCTACTTCAACATAGGCCTATTCCCATCACTTCTCACCACTTCCATAGCTTTTGCCCCAGTCCAAGCCACCTCATTTTCTTTCCTGGACTTCTCATTGGTTTCTCTGCCTTCAATCATGCCCTCTTATAATTCATTCTCCATATAACAGTCAGATATATATTTAGGTCAAATATATCAACTCCCCTACTCCAAATTCTTTAACATATGCCCATTGTCCACAATAGAAATTTTAAAAATGTGTGTGGGTGGTGATTTTTTGAAACAGTGGTACTTTTTAAAAAGTTAAAAAAGGCTGGGTTCAGTGGCTCATGCCTGTAATCCCAGCACTTTGGGAGGCTGAGGCAGGAGGGTCGCTTTGAGACCAGCCTGGGAAACAGGGAGACTCTGCCTCTAAAAAAAACTAAAAAAAAATTAGCCGGGCATGGTGGTACATGCCTGTAGTCCCGGCTACTCATGAGGCTGAGATGGGAGGATTGCTTGGGTTCGGGAGGTCAAGGCTGCAGTGAGCTGTGCCACTGCACTCCAGCTTTGGACAGAGCAAGATCTTGTCTCAGAAAAAGTTTAAAAAAACAAAACAAAACAAATCAAAACCTTTTGACACAGGTAAAAGTGGAGTTATTCTGTTAGGCTGGTGCAAAAGTAATTGTGGGTGTTTTGGAGTGGAGTATTGATCCTATAGCCCCATCTGCCCACTGTCCTCCTCGCTCCTGCCTCCACTCTCACCACCAGCAGCTACTGGGGTAGTTCCACAGAGGCAGCTCTGTGGAACTTTAGTGCTCTGGGAAGCTCAGCTGGAAAATCTGCAGGATAAAGTCCAAACTCTTACAAAAGAAAGAAAACAATAAGAACAATAGAAAAAGACTTCCCGAGCCAGGCATGGTGGCTCATGCCTGTAACCACAGCACTTAGGGAGGCCGAGGCAGGTGAATCACTTCAGGTCAGGAGTTCGAGACAAGCCTGGCCAACACGGCGAAACCCCGTCTCTACTAAAAATACAGAAATTAGATGGGCGTGGTGGCACATGCCTGTAATCCCAGCTACTCGGGAGGCTGAGGCAGGAGAATTGCTTGAATCTGGGAGGTGGAGGTTGCAGTGAGCTGAGATTGTGCCACTGCACTCCAGCCTGGGCTACAGAGACTCTGTCTCAAAAAAAAAAAAAAAAAAAGAGAAAAAAAAAGAAAAGAAAAGAAAAAGAAGAAGTCTTCAACACCATGCGCGTGGTCCTGCCTTCCTGGCCTTGCATTATGCTACCCCTGCCTTGCTCCCTATGCTTTAGCTACAGCCAATCCTTGGCATCTCCCTCAGCACCCTAGAAGTTTTGACCCCCTGCCCACAAGCTTCCTGTTCGCTGGGGGCGTGCCCTATCCTCTCTGCCAGGTGTTGGTCTGACAAACTACTCTTTCAAGAGTCAAGACAAAAGTCAGCTCAGCACTGTCTCTGGGAAGTAGTATTCCCTGACTCCTCTTGGAAGAATTGGTGGCATTGTGGGAGGTGGCTGCTCCTCTTCCTTCTTCCTCCTCTTCTTCCTCCTCCTCCTTCCTCCTTCCTCCTCCTTTTTTTTATGTTTTGAGATGGAGTTTCACTCTCATCACCCAGGCTGGAGTGCAATGGCGCAATCTCTGCTCACCGCAACCTCCGCCTCCTGGGTTCAAGCAATTCTCCTGCCTCAGCCTCCTGAGTAGCTGGGATTACAGGTATCCGCCAGCACACCCAGCTAATTTTTGTATTTTAGTAGAGATGGGATTTCACCATGTTGCCCAGGCTGGTCATGAACTCCTGACCTCAGGCAATCCACCCACCTTGGCCTCCCAAAGTGCTACGATTACAGGCATGAGCCACTGTATCTGGCCAGTGGGAGGTTTTTTCAAACTCAGAGTGCTCAGAGCATTGCATTATTTTGCCTGGGTGCCTCGAGGACAGCTATCTTATTTTGTTTCTCTCTGTATGCCACAGTGCTTGGTTTGTAACAGGTGCCCAATCAACGTTTGGAGAATGGCCCAGTAGACTGAAGTGATGGACTTGACCCTATTAATAGACCCTATTAATATGGTACTTTAACCAACAGGACAAACTAGATATGGCTATCTTTACTGATAAGAATGAAATACATTGAGCCCAGCTGCTTCTTTCCCACCCTGAAAGATATAAACAATGTATCCCTTCTGAACTTAGCAAGTTCCTGAAGGGGAAGACAGGCTTCTCAAAGCCAGCTGGTGTTGGCAGCCTTCTTGAACCATATTTGGCCTGAGTGGGAGCACAACAGGACCTCCAGGTAATGAGCACACAATGGCTACAATGTGTGGAGCGGCAGAGTGAAGAAAACAAACATTATATTCTTTATATTCTTTACACTAACTTCATAAAAGCATTTCACACAGGTGGAGGGGCAATGATCCGAGAAGACTATCAACAGGGAGAAGGGGGGTAGTGGGGAGGGAAGTCTGCAAATTCATCAGCAATCCTCCCTGAAAAACATGCTGAGGTGGCTCCCACTATCTACCTCATGTTTTTTTGTCCAAGAGGCAGCAAGGGAAAGAGGACTTAACAAATAACAGCTGCCACTTACTTAAGCTATTTATTTTTTAATTTTTTGAGACAAGGTTCTTGCTCTATCACCCAGGCTGCAGTGGAGTGGTGCCATCTGGGCTCACTGCAGCCTCCACCTGTCTCCCAGTTTTTTTTCTTTTTTGAGATGGAGTCTTGCTCTGTCACTCAGGCTGGAGTGCAGTGGCACGATCTTGGCTCACTGCAGCCTCTGCCTCCCAGTTTCCAGTGATTCTCCTGCCTCAGCCTCCCAGGTATCTGGGATTACAGGCACACACCACCACGCCCAGCTAATTTTTGTATATTTAGTAGAGACGGAGTTTCACCATGTTGGCCAGGCTGGTCTCAAACTCCTGACTTCAGGTGATCAGCTCGTCTTGGCCTCCCAAAGTGCTAAGATTACAGGTGTGAGCCACAGCACCCGGCCCTGTCTCCCACTTTTAAAAGTCCATTGCTCTTGGGGAGCTGACAAGAGGGCAACCAGAGACTGACATGGTCTTCAAGGGGAGAGAATGTGACCGTAAGTACACTGGATAGAAAAATAGAAAAGGAAGCCCAGATAGGCTCACCAGTCACCAGTCAGTTGATGCTGGGACTCATTGGTGACGGGGGTGGGGGGTAGGGTGGGGTGAAAGAAGGTGCTTTTCCTAGAGATGCTGTTGTGTGCACAGAGACAAAGCAGAGCTGGGGCAGAAAGCTGGGAAGGCAACTTTCTTCTGAGGGGGGCCAGACCACTAGGCTGCCTCAGGGAATGGGCAAATGGCCCCAACATCCACTCCTAGGTGCATACCCCAAAGAATTGAAAGCAAAGCCTCAGACAGATACTTGTACACCAGTGTTTACAGCAGCATTCTTCACAACAGTCCAAAGGTGGAAACAACCCAAGTGTCTATCAATGGATGAATGGATAAACAAAATGTGGTGTATTCATACAGTAGAAAATTACTCAGCCTTAATAGGAATGAAACTCTGGCACATGCTACAACATGAAGATTATGTTAACTGAATAAGCCAGACACAAAAGGACAAATATTGTATGATTCCACTTATATTAGGGACCTAAAATAGTCAAATTCATAAGAGACAGAACATAGAATGATGATTACTAGATGCTGGGGGAGGGGAGAACGGGTATATTCTCTACCCTCACTCTGGGGGCAGGTTTGTCGGGGGGATTGTTGTTTAATGAGTACGGAGTTTTGCAACATGAAAAGAGTTCTGGAGGTGGAGAGTGGTAATTGTTGCAGAATAATGTAAATGTACTTATTGCCACTGAATCATGCACTTAAAAATGATTCAAATGGCAACAATTTTTAGGCCGGGCATGGTGGCTCACACCTGTAATCCCAGCACTTTGGGAGACTGAGGGGGGCGGATCATGAGGTTGAGATCAAGACCATCCTTGCTAACACCGTGAAACCCCGTCTCTACTAAAAATAGAGAAATAAATAAATAAATAAATTAGCCGGGCATGGTGGCGGGCACCTGTAGTCCCAGCTAGCTGGGAGGCTGAGGCAGGAGAATGGCATGAACCTGGGAGGGGGAGCTTGCAGTGAGCCAAAATCGTGCCACTGCACTCCAGCCCGGGCGACAGAACGAGACTCTGTCTCAAAAAAAAAAAAAAAAAAAATTAGCTAGGCGTGGTGGCACGCGCCTGTAGTCCCAGCTGCTTGGGAGACTGAGGTAGGAGAATCACTTGAACCTGGGAGGTAGAGGTTGCACTCTAGCCTGGCAACAGAGACTCCCTCTCACACAAAAAAAAGATTCAAATGGTAACAGTTTTTAAAACACCACGAAAACAAAAAACAAAACAGCCCGTGCAGCAGCCTAGTCCACTGAGCTTGCAGCCCAGAGATTGGTGGTAGGTTTTGAGGTCTAAAGATAGGGCCTCCTATGGCAAATATTGGTCACCTGGACAGGAACAGCAGTGAGAGCTTATTGCCTGAAGAGGGTGCAAGAGAGCTCTGGGACGGTGAGTTTCCTCACCCACTCCATCTCCCTTTCCCCCTCCCTCCGTGTGTGCGTGCGTGCGTGTGTGCGTGTGTGTGTGTGTGGTGTGCACCACACCACCCCACCCCACTCCAGAGCAGACAGACGGCCAACCCAGCAGAAGCAACTGGGTGTGGCCTGACTCCCTAGGAGTCCTGGGGAATCCCTGCAACTGAGCAAAGGTCGCTCCTGCCTCTCCCTGATTCTCCAGGGAGCTGTCCTCTCCTCTGAGGTCCAAGTTAGCTAGCCTATTCTCCAGTGAAAAGACTGATAGGAGGTGTCCAGTTTTCAGGATTGTCCTGGGGGAAATGGAGGCAGTCCAGTCCAGCAGAAAGATCATCGATTCAAGTGTAGCGGACTTGGGTTCAAATCCTAATTCTCCCACTTAGTAGAGTATGACCTTGGGCATAGTGTTTAACCTCTCTGTGCCTCAGTTTCCTTGACTGTAAAATAGTACAGGGACCCATCTCAAAATTGTTGAGGATTAAATGAGATGTGCAAAGCACTTACAACGAGTGTGAGATAAGCATCAGCTAGGATTACCTCATAGTGATTATTAAATGGTGAAAGGGTAGAAGCACCTAGTACCGTACAGGCCCTCAATCGGTGGTAGCTGATATAATGATGCTAATAATAATGATCGAGGTGCAGAGGCCCGAGAACCTAGCAGTCAGAGTAATGGCCAGAGGAATGTGGAGATACCTAGTGCTGGCAGAGAAAGGAAAGCCCTGTTTCAGGGGTTCTAGGGAAGACAGTGGCAGCTCGTCCCTAGAGAGCACTGCTTGGCATCTCCTCTAGGTTGTTGCTTTGTGGCTGAGGCAGCCATTCAGGAAGGCATGGGAAGGGAAGGAAAGAACCAGTAGTAGACATCCAGTGACACTGTTGGCCTTCCACCCATGGGAAACCTTCAGGGGAAGGGGAAGGGGTGGGGCCACCTTGGAGTCTCCAGGGACCAGCTCTACAGTAACAGCCTTTTTTTTTTTTTTTTTCGATTCCTCCCCTCTTGGTTGGTGTCAAGCTTGTTTTTGTGGCTGGAGAGGAAAGGCATGGGCGGGGCTTGGCTGCACAGCACTTGGAACCACAAGCCCGCCCCCAGAATGAGGGTACAGAATGTACCCAGACTGCAAACCACACCCTTGTGGCTTGGGGAGGCCCCTGAGGTGGGCTGCGGAACTGTCACACTACATTGTTTGAGCCCTGCACCTAGCAACCAGCCTGGGAGCCTGCAGCGCTCAGACAACGAGGTGTACTCAGGGGCCAGGACTGAGTTAAAGGACCTCCTGCCAAATGGTCCCCCAGGACTAAGGATCCCTCTGATCGGAAAAAGAGGTCCATGGACCCCTAACACCTTCCTGGGCCAGATTAAGTCTGGAGCTGGCCTAGGAGAGGTTCCAGCCAAAGGCTACCGGCTGGGGACACTCCCAGTCACATCCAGATCCTCCTCCACCCCCAATCAATTTAGGGGGGCAGATTCTGCTTCCGTTTACCTGTCCTCCCCACCCCACTCCCTCCCAGGGAGGCACCCCAACCCCCCAGGGAGGTTGCCTTCCCTCCCCCACTCAGGGAGGCCTATGCAGGGTTTCCAGAGCAGTGAAGGGAGGAAGCCAGATGGGACCTTTTGGGAGGGTGGAGAAAATTTTCCGAAGCCTGAAGTGACTTGAAAATGACAGAAGGTTGGGAGGGGGGCCAAACCCACAGCAGAGAGGGGAGGGACTTTCAGTTGGACGGGTTAGAGGAAGAAGGTCCTGTGAAACCCGGGTGAAATTCAGCGGGGATGTGTGCAAGGGGTTCGTTAGTGACAAAACCTAACAACATAATTTGGCTCGACACAAATAAACAAGGAAAACACCAAGTGAAGGAGGGAGTTGACCACAAGCTGAGTATGATTCAGCCTCAAAATAGAGCACAGCTCACTTCTGTGGACCACATTTTCCAAACCAAATATCAGGACACATATTTGACAAGGATGAATGTACTTATGGGGAAACAAGCCCGAGTGTTTGAAGCTGAGACTCTCCCCAGCAAACATGGGTCCTAAGCTTGTTGAGACCATGCTCTGTGACAGTCTAGAGTCTTCATCAGACAGCCATGTCCATCATCTGGGGAAAAGGGAAAAGGTGCAGAATAGGAAGAAAGAGATGAAAGATGGGGCCTCAGGGCAGACTGGTGAAGTAGAGGCAGTGTAGTGAAGTGGAAAGAGTTCAGGCTTTGTCACTTAGTGGCTGTGCAACATCAGGAAAGTTACTTAACCTCTCTGAGCTCCAGTTTCTGCGTCTTTAAAACTTGGATAATAATCTCTGCCATAAAGGTTGTTGTGAAGATTTAAGTGATTCAAAAAATATAGAAAGCACTAAGCACATAGTAGGTCCTCAAGAAATGCTTGGCTGGCCATTTGGAAAAGAGAGAAATAAGATGAGAAGATTTTATAAGGAGGCTACTAAGCAGTAATTTTCCCACACTCATGGAAATTGGAACAAAAAGAAACAGACTATGGCTGGAGTAGAAAGGATTTGGGTGGGTGTGGGTAAGAACCTGGTGACTGTCAGAAGTTGCAAACTGGTCGCTAACAGACTGAATCCAGCCCTCGGGCAGGTTTTGTTTGGCCTGAACAGTGTTTTCCATAAATTTGAATTAGTTGCCAACCTTTTAAAAAGTGGAAGATTTCCCATAAAAATCCACATATTGGCTTCTTTTGCAAAAAAGCAGAGAATCTAGAAACTCTGGACCCTCATGGCTGCATGGCAATGATTGTGGGAAGGGAGTAAGGGCCGTTTGTTTTAGAGGGTCTTTCATGCCAGTGCTTTGCAAACTGTAATGTGTGTAATTGCAACATCCAGACGGAGCAAATCCTTAGAGACAGAAAGTACAGCAGTGGTTGCCCATGGCTGTGGGGAGGGAAATGGGGACTGACTGCTAAAGGTTCCGGGGTTTCTTTTTGGAGTGATGAAAATGGAACCAGATAGAGGTGGCGGTTGCACATCATTCTGAATATACTAACAACTGCTGAATTGTACACATTAAAAAGGTGAATTTTATGGCATGTGAATGATACTTTAATAGGGCTGTTAGTTTTTAAATGCAAATGCTGATTCAGTAGATCCCAGCTGGGGCTCAAGATTCTGCATTTCTGACAAGCTCCCAGTTGTGGTCCATGCTGCCGGGCTTGGGACCAGCTCTGAGCAGCGAGCTCTTGCACTGCTGGTTTTCAGAGTCAGCTGCACGTTGGAACCACCTGGGGAGTTCAGAAAAACACTCCTGCCTAGGTCTCACCCCCTGGGATTCTGATAACATTGGTGTGAGACTGGGGTGTCCGGAGTTGTAAAAGCTCCCCAGGTGATTATAATTTGCAGCCAATTTTGAGAACCACCCTCTTGCACCCTGGCCACTTTCCCCTTTCCCCTTACCTGCTTAGGCAGGCTCTCAGGCATTTGACCCCTGCTCTCCTCCAAACCCCAAAGCTTGGCTTCCAAGGCTGTGCCAAGGCAGCCAGCCCTGCCTGCCTCTGCACCTCCTCTCTGACTACCCCTCATCCCACTGTAGTTCTGGGATTCTGAGGTCAAACATTCATTGCCTCCCCCACTTTTTCCCGCCTCCCTAGTTAGTGGAGCTTGTTTTGTTTTCTTGGGCAGCACTGAGTGAGGACATGTGTCAGAGGCGTTTGGAAAATCTAAAGAACTCACGTCCTTCCCTGGTGCCTCTTGTCCCCACTCCAGTCACCCGGAACTCACCAGGAGCCCCAGGCAGGGCGAAGCGTCCCGGTCCCGCCCTCGTCTGGCGGCCGCATGGAGGCCCACATGCCTTATGCTCCCCAAGCCGGGGCCGCGTGGGGAAACATGTGCTGCCAGTCACAGGGGAGGGTGGCCAGAGGCAAGTGATGCTGATCAGCATGGGCTTGGAAGCCGCCTAAGAACCAACCACAGCGACTTTTCCAGGGGGATGAGGAGGACCGGGAGGGGAAAAAAGTGGGCGGGGGCGGGGGAGGAGATCTTACACCAAGGCTTACTGGGTAATTTATTATTGCGTGAGAGCGTCTTAGAGCAGCAGCCCTGATCAACGTCCAGACATAGCAAGTCATTCCAAGTGAAAAGAGGTTATAACCACAAAAGACAGAACATTTCGTTCTGAGTGGGAGGGAGACAGCTGGGCAAGGCCAGTGGAAAGACCCCCCAGCCAGGCTTGCTTTTAAAGGACTGCTACCATTTCCCAGATGTTTTAAGCATAACATTGCTAATTTTTTTCCCCCACTGACTACCTGTTTTCTCTGTGAAGGCGGCTTGAATGCAGCTGTGTGTGTCCTCTTTTTCTCAGGTGCTTGCTTTTTTCCCAGAGATTGGAAAGGAGTTAATGAGATTCTACCTAGAAGGTACAGAAGCAGCTGGGAAATAAAGCTGACAAATCAAGGGCTTGATTGCCAAGGCGATCCTAATTGATTTAGCACCAGGGGCATTTTCACACTTGCTCTCCATAACTCATCTGAGGTGGAGGGGAAGTAAGTGCCTTTGGAGAGACCTGGTGGGCACTTTGGAGAGCAAAAAACGCTGCCTCCAGTGGTGGGTAAACCTCAGGAACCCCCTCTCTTTTCAAGAATAGCTTTCCCGGCTGGGCATGCTGGCTCACGCCTGTAATCCCTACACTTTGGGAGGCCGAGGTGGTGGATCACTTGAGGTCAGGAGTTCGAAACCAGCCTGGCCAACATGCTTGAAACTCCGTCTCTACTAAAAATACAAAAAATTAGTGGGGTGTAGCGGTGCATGCCTGTAATTCCAGCTACTCAGAGGGCTGAGGCAGGAGAATCGCTTGAGCCCGGGAGGCAGAGGTTGCAGTGACCTGCCACTGTACTCCAGCCTGAGCAACAGAGCCAGACTCCGTCTCCAAAAAAAAAAAAAAAAAAAAGAAAAGATTAGCTTCCCCCTTTGGGTTTTCAGTGTGTGATGTGAATTGGGGCACATGGGTGCCTTCAAGAGAGCAATAGAAGGTGGTAGCACTGGGCTGGACTGAGGGGGCTGCCAGGAGGGCTATGTAGGAGGTGATCTTTTGAGCTTTTTAAGCTTCTTTTTCCTTCCTTCTGCCCAAGAGACCAGAAACTCAGCTGGGTGGAGGCTGTGGCCCCGGGGAAGCCCAGCTTTGGACAGGATGGCAGCTGGACATTCTCAGAAAGCTCAGTCCATCAGTGGCTGCTTCCCCACATGGAAGAAGCATTGACGGGACAGACTCTCAGCATCTCTTCTGCCTAGCCTGGCCTAGCCAGCTTGCTCTCTGTCCCTGTCCTTTGTTCCCTGTCTCTGGCTCCTTCTCCTACAATGGCACAAGACAGAAAAGGCAAAGTGCTGAGGTATAGAGGGCAAGTGGCTCCGAATTAGGGTGAAAGTCCCAGGGAGAACTGCCATCTGTGGAGCAAGGACTGAGATTGTCTGAGAAGGATCCATGAGGAAGCTCTGTGGCCAGCCAATGGTGGCCCGAAGGGGATGGTCCTGAGCTGTGGCCTTGGGGAAAAAAGTCTGATGAGGGATGAGGGAACCAAGAGGGGATGATGGGCATAAAATCAAACGGGGATAATTATAATAACTAACGCTTATTAAATGCTTACTATGTGCCAGATACAAGGCTAAATGCTTACCTGAATAATCTCATTTAATCCTAGCATGTACGCTTATTATCACCATTTTGCACTTTGGTAGCGGATATTCTGGCTCAGAGAGGTTGAGTAATTTGTCCAAGGTCTATAGCTAGTGAGGAAAGAGTGAAGCCTAGAACTCAGATGCATCTGAGTTTAGAGCCACTCCCCTTAACCACTATACTAGGCAGCCTCCACATTAACTACATAATGGCCTCAGAGGTTACCAAGGAAGGTGCTGGCAACTCCATCCCAAGCCCCGAGGGACCACTGCTTCCCAGATCCTAGAGAAAGACAGCAAGGATCTTGGGCAAATTCTCACCCTACCTTTGCATCCCATAGGGAAGAGCCCTTCCCTGCTATCAGCCTCCTCCTGTCCCTGATGAAGCCACGTGCAGATCCATGTGCAGCCATGAGGTCACAGGATGGGGGCGGGGCTTGAGGTTAGCTCAAGCATCTGGGCCAGGGTGGAGCAAATCAACACATAGAAGCAGGCTCTGCCTTCCTGACTCTTGCATCCCCAAGGAGTACCAGGCTTGAGCTTAGGAGAGTGTTCTAGATACTCCTGGCCAGCAGCAGGGCTGAGGTGGGGCATCTTTTTCATCAGTTGTGCTGAAAGTCACCCCCAAAAAAGGCCAGCATTGTTTTGGCACCTGTTGTGTCCCCCTGTGTGAAGCTTTCTGAAAGAGTTTGCACAGGAGGCTGTTTGGAGTGTTCTTTGGGGTTGCCTGGCCCCTCCCCTGGCAGGCAAGACCTTCTGTCCAGGGACAGTGATTCACCCAGCCCAGAATGCTCACATCTGCATAGGACAGCACTGTTTGCTCTGGACGGGTGCCGGGCCCGAGAGGGAAAGGGAAGTGTGCAGGACTGACTGGGGGAAAGCCTTGGAGAGGTTTCAGCTATGGCAGCTGCTCAGGCTCTTCTACCTAAGTCTCACCTCCTTCCCTTGGGCAGCAGGAGGTAGTGAGGAAAATCACAGGATGCTCGATGCTTGCCTATCCCCTACTTGGAGGCTGCTCCTTCTGCAAGCAACATCCATATGCCTCACTCCCCCAATGAGCACTTGTCATTAAGGTAGCACCCTCTGATTTGGGCTCAGTTGCTCCTGTATCCCACCATCCTCTTTATGCCCGCTCCTCTGCCATGGCTCAGGCCTTAATCCTCTGTTCCTTGAATTGCTGTGACAGCCTCCGAACTTGCTCCACCCAGCAACCCATTCTCCTTGCTGCTATCCAAGCCATCTTTCTAAAAGGCATATCTGATCCGGTCAGTCCTCAAGTTAAAACCCTTCAGGGCCTTCCTTTCCCCCAGGGCACAAAGCAAACACTGTAGCATGGCATTCAAGATTTTCACAGTTTGGCCCAAACTTGCTGTCAGAAAACGCAAGATAGATGCCAGAAAACGCAGGGATGCCCACTTACATTTGCATTTTAGAAACACAACAATGTTTTAGTTCAAATGTGCCCCTTACATTGTGTCCTGTATTTTTATTCATTACATCTGGAAACCCTACTCTAGCTACATATCCATTTCCACTGGTAGAGCTTTAATTCAGGTCTTATCGTCGCTCTTTTTGATGAAGTCACTCACTTCCAAGCTGATTTCCTGGCTCTCTGTCTTCCAAACCACCCTGCCCTGTGCCCCAAGATGTAGCTCAAGTCACTCTCTCACTGCCATCCAAGGATGCTCTGTACATTGCCCACTCCTGCCCAAATCCTCCTGTCCTTCCCCACCCTCAGGTTCCTCCTCCATGAGGCTTTCTCAAAGTATCCCGACAACAGTCACTACCCTCTTTTCCCTGTACTCTTGACACACCCCACTGTTGCACCTAGCATTTGACTGCGTAATGTTTTACACTGCAATCCGTCCTTCTATGGAGTGTATCTTCTTGACTCAATTGTAAGCTCCAAGAGGAAAGGCACCATGCCTCGCTCATCCTTTTTACTCTCTCTCTCCTCCCACCGTCCCACAGTGGGGGCCTCAATAAATGTAGATTGGCTGATGAATGGGCTATTTTCTCCCTCACAAGACTGTGAACTCCTCAAGGGCAGATTCTGGACAGAGTCTTATGCTGTTCTGTTTGTTAACAAAAAATGTTAACAAACATTTTTTTACCAGGATCTGTTCCAGGTGTGGGGTTACAGAGATGAAAAGCATAGTCCCCCCCCCCAACCCCCACAAGGAACTTACTATGTAGCTGGGAAACCAATGTGTGTGAATATTTACAATGCAGCATGAGATGTACAATGAGTAAAGCATATACAAGGTGAAAAATGCCTAAAGAGGTGAAAGTGGTAAGCAAAATTTGGGGAATGGGATGTTGAAGACATAGCAGAGGCAGTGCCTGCTTAGGGGGAAGGTAAGGACATTCCAGTCAGGGGAGCCGTAGGCATAAATGCTTGCAGGCAGGAAAGAGTACATGGTGTGTGTTAGGGAACAATGGAAGTTCAAGAGCAGGGTCAGGTATGAAGGACCTTGAACAGTAGCAGGAAGTGTTCAGATGAAGAATGATGGGAAACTGTTCAAGGGTAACTGAGCAGACTTCTGTACTGAGAGGCACTCAAAGACAAACACAAAAGACCCCATATCATATGATTCCATTTATATGAAATACCCAGAAAATGCAACTCCATGGATACATAAAGTAAATTAGTAGTTGTCTGAGGCTAGGGTTGGGAACAAGGGAGTGACTTCTAATGGGCACGAGGGACCTTTCTGGGGTGATGGAAATGTTTTAGCGTTGGAGTGTGGTGATGGTTACACAGCTCTGTGAATACACTGCAAGTAATTGAGTTGTACACTTAAGAGGTATGAATTTTGTTTTGTTTTGTTTTGAGACAGAGTCTCACTCTGTCACTCAGGCTGGAGTTCAGTGGTGCGATCTCAGCTAACTGCAACCTCTGCCTTCTGGGTTCAAGCTATTCTCCTGCCTCAGCCTCCCGAGTAGCTGGGACTACAGGCATGCACCACCACACCCAGCTAATTTTTGTATTTTTAGTAGAGATGGGGTTTCATCATGTTGGCCAGGCTGGTCTCGAGCTCCTGACCTCAGGCGATCCACCTGCCTCAGCCTCCCAAAGTGTAGGGATTACACTCCCTACACCATGCCTGGCCAAGAGGTATGAATTTGAATTGGATGATATGTAAACTATACCTCAGTAAATCTATTTAAAATTAAGAGTCTGCCAGGCGTTGTGGCTCACACCTGTACTCCTAGCACTTTGGGAGGCCGAGATGGGAGGATTGCTTGAGGCCATGAGTTGGAGACCAGCCTGAACAGCATAGCAAGACCCCATCTTAAAAAAATAAAATAAAAATAAGAGACCATCAAATCAGTCTGGCTGCAGTATGGGGAATGGATTGGAGTGAAGCTAACCTCAGTGTGGGGAGAGCAGTGAAAGAACTTCTGCAATGGCCCAGGCAAGAGTTAGTGAGCTCTGGCGCTAAGTTAGTGGCAGAGGGGCTGAAGAGGAGGGTTGAGAGTCAGAGGACATTTAGGAGGTTGAATCAATGAGAGGAGATAAAAGGATTGAGGGGAGGGGATAAGTTAGACAGATGGAAGAGTCTAGGATGCCAATCTGGTTTCTGGCTTTGACAGGTGGGCAGATGGTGGTATTACCAAACCCCACAGGGCTCAGTACAGTGTCTAGCCCTCAGCACAAGTCTGTGGAATGAACACATGATTGAATGATTGAAAGAAGTGTATTCATGTCCTCCCCTCCCTCTCTGTGGCTCCTTATCACCCATAGGGTAGACCTTTGAACCTCAGCATACTGCCCATTTAGAGGCATGGAGCAGCCTGGAGATCTGTTCCTGGGTTCAGCTCCAGGATACCATTATCTTATTTCTTTCCTTCTGGTCCAGAAACCGCCTGGTCAACCAAGAGATTCTTGGCCGGGGTGGAGGGATGAGGGGGGAACTTGGGATTGGATAACCACCAAGGTTCTGAGGACCCTTGTCATGAGCTCAGCACCCTATCATATCATTAACCTGCATCCTCACCCAGGCTCTGCCACTCGTCCACAAACCCACCTCCTCCTACCCAGCTATGCCTCCCATCAATTAGTGATGCGACTGGAGTCCTCATTCCTAGGTTTCCCACTGTGGGCCTACGTTTCCTTTGAAGTTCCCACTGGAATAAGCCACTTGCCAATCCGCCAGGCCGGCGGTGGGCCTCTCAGCACTCTCTTTGGACCACCTGCCTCAGAACCACGTGGATAGGGAGATTTATTAAACACGCAGATGGCCACACTCCATGTCTGCTCCACTAAATCAGATTCTACGGGGCTGGGTAGAAGGAATGCATCAGTCCTGCATGTTTCAGAGGTTCCCTGGGTGGTCCTGATACCCAGTAATGTGGGAGCTGCTGTGGTGGAGAGTGTGAGTGTGGATTAAGGGTGCATGTGCTCCTGCCACCCTGCACACAGCCCCTGGGGGCCACTCAATGGATCCTTCCTTAGAATGCTCTCCCAACATGGGCATGCTCCCTCAGTGCTCGTCTTTCCACCAGGAAACACACTCCTGCTCTGCCACTAAACAGATCTTGCAGTCTTCTGCCCCTCCTCCTTCCCCCACTAAATTTCCACAGGACAATCAGTACTCAATTGCTTTTTCCTCTGTCCTCCCAGGCACTTATCACAGTCTGACTTGTGTGAGAATTGGTTGTTTACATGTGAGCTCGTGAAGAGCCCGGTCCAAGTCTGGGAAGACTAATGCTTTTAGACTAGCAGCATCTAGGACAGGGCCGGGCATACAGTAGGTGCCTGATAGATACTTAGGGAATTGAATCCCTCATGAGAGGAGTAAGAGGCCTGAATAACATAAATCAAAGTCTTGTGCATTTGGCTTTAGGAGTGACTGCATTCCAGGTCTTTTCCAAGAACAGATTTGCCTGACAGTGAGGTTAATAGGTCATCACCACTGCTTTATAAGCCCCAGAGAGGTGGGAACAGAGTGACCTGCCAAGGCCATAGCAGGGTCAGGAGCTGTGGGGCTGGCACTGTGGACAGGCCAAGCTGGCAGGGAGCTTCTTGCATTCATTCTTTCAACCAATTTTTAGTGAGTTCCTCCTATGTGCTAGGCACTGCACAAAGTACCAAAGATAAAGCCGTGAATAAAACAGACAAGGTTCCTGCCCTTACAGTGTTTACAGTTTAGTAGGGGAGATGGATGTTAATTAATTTCATAAAGAATTATAGTTATGATAAGTGCTATAAAGGAAAAGAACAATGTGAACTGAATGTGCATATAATAGGAGGACTCGATTTAGCCTGACATGAGGGCAGTGGAGCTGTTCGAGGAGGGTTTACTCAAGGAAGTGGCCATAAACTGAGATCATAAGCATGCTCAGGAGTTAAACACAAAAACCTTGGAGGAGAGCATCCAGGCAGAGAGTGCAGCTATGTGAAGACCCAAGTCAGTTGCAAGTTTGGCATGTGTGAGAAACATGAAAGAGGCTGATGTGGCTAGAACAGAAGGGGTGAGAGGCAGGAGTTGAGACTACACAGTTAGCTGGGGGCCAGGTCACTAGGACTTTTGTGGGCCATGGTAAGGAGCTTGCATTTTACTAAAAGTGGAATGGGAAGGTTTTAAGCTGGGGAGTGGTACAATTTAATTGTGTGTGTGTGTGTGTGTGTGTGTGTTTGTGTGTGTGTGAATAGAGAGGGGAGTCTCACCGTCTTGCCCAGGTTGGTCTTGAATCCCCGGGCTCAACCGATCCTCCCACCTCAGCCTCCCAAAGTGTTGGAATTACAGGCAGCGTGACCCACCACACCCGACCTCATTTGTGTTTTAAAGAGAGTCCCTTGGCTGCTGTGTTGTTGGTCATGGATTGAGGTGGGGACAAGAGTGGAAGCAGAGAGACAAGTTTGGAGGTTATGATGGTGACCTGGCAGTGGGTGGTGGCTGTGGAGGCCTCCTGTGAAAGTTGAGCCCACACATTTTACAAATGAGGAAACTGAGGCCCGGAGAAGGGGAGTGACTTTCCCAAGGTCACCCTGCTTCCTGGTCCTATTCTCCCATAAGACGGAATTTAACGGAGAATCAAGCAGACAATTCTAAGTGAATTCGGTAGGATGAATTTGTTGGTGCACTGTGGCAAATTTGGGGTTCTGGAAGCTGATGCAGATGCTCAGAGTGGGAAGGAAATGAAGAATTCTGGTATTTGGGGTTCTCTGTTGTTCCAGTTCCTGGGGCTGCAGTGAGGCTGGCATCAGCCCCCAGTTACATATCCCTACCCTGTTTAGTCTGGCCATTGCTCAGACAGGAGCTAAGTGCTTGCAGGCCAGTTCCTTCCTGCCTCCATAGTATAAGGAAGTGTGAGCTGGGCAGGACTCCCAGTGCTCTCTTGGTCTTAGAGCAAGCAAGCAGAAACCTCATGCGGAGCCATGTGAGGTCAGGAGGGAGGGGTCCGAATACCTGAGCTTGGTTGAGATTGGCTGCTCTTTGACACACCACTTCTGTGGATGGCCAATCACAAGAGCCATAGTATCCTTGCTCACTTCTTCCCCCGCTTCACTTGTCCTTGCAAAAGCCACAGAACTTCCCGCCACAAAGTGAGCAGGCGAGAGAAGTTCCTTCCCTCCTCCACTCCATAACCAGTCCAAAAGGCCTTGGGGAGAGGCGCCTTGCTTACAGCCAAAGGACGAATGCCCTGCTTCCCAAAGCTTGAAGAGAAGTATTTGCTCTTTGTGGCAGACCAGGTTGAGCACCAGTTAGGGAGAAATAACACCAAATGGATTTTCAACCAAGGCTTTGCCGAAATAGTCTAGACTGTAGATAATCGTGAAAATAATCCTAGACAGGAAAATCCCTCTTCTCACAAGGCCTTATCTTCTTCTTCTTCTTCTTCTTCTTCTTCTTCTTCTTTTTTTTCTCTGTTGCCCAGGCTGGAGTGCAGTGGTGCGATCTCAGTTCACTGCAACCTCCTTCTCCTGGGTTCAAGTGATTCTTCTGCCTCAACCTCCAGGTAGATGGGATTATAGGCATACACCACCACACCTGGATAATTTTTGTATTTTTAGTAGAGACGGGGTTTCACTATGTTGTCTAGGCTGGTCTCGAACTCCTGACCTCAGGTGATCCACCTGCCAGCCTCCCAAAGTGCTGGGATTGCAGGCATGAGCCACCGTGCCCAGCCAAGGCCTTACCTTGTAGGCGGCACTGGTGCCCTGTTACACTGCACCAGCCAAAGGTGCATTTGCCATCTCCCCAACCTGACCTCTAGCAGGTTGGGCCTCAGTTCACTACCTACCCATCTGCTTTGGACAAGAGAAATACCACAGTGGAGTGAAAAGGGTCAGGAAACTGTTTCTAATCCTTGTTCTTCTGTTGGTGAGTTGGATAACCTCCCCTCTAGACCCATTTCTCCATCTAGAAACTGAGGGAGTTGGAGTAAATGCTCTCCAAGGTCACTTCCAGCTGTGACATGCTAAGGGTCAAATAGCTGCTATGCATTAGATACCAGGCTAAGCATTTTACATTTCTTATTTAATTTCATTCCCACAACAGCTCCTGTGAGGCAGATACTATTATGCCCCTCACCTCACACATAGACATTGCAGATGAGGAAATCACGGCTCAGAGAGGTTAAGTGACTTACCCCAAAACACACAGCTAGCAAAGGGCACAGCCAGGATGTGGATTCAGGTCTGTCTAATCCTGATTCCACACTCCACACTCATAACTGCTTCCCTAAGCGCGACTTTACAGGTTCTGTGCCATCCAAATTGCCCTTAAAGCCCTGATAAGCTGGGACGGCCGAGGAACGAAAATGACCCTTCCTCCCTGTTTCACACTTTGAAGGTGGGACTGACATGTTGGTTGAAGCAGGTGGGCACTTGGATCCTGTAAGCTGAATTGCCAAGAGCGATCGCCTGGCAATAATCTACTGCCATGCTGGGGTGCCCTGGGCATCCGGGGAGAAGCAGGAGGGCACTGCCAGCTGGGAACATTGGCAGGAAGAATCCCTCACAATCCCCTAACTTATGTTCTGAAATGTCTGACAAATCCTATACAGGTTCTCAGCACTATACTCTAATGATATTAATGAGGTCAGGGGAGCCTAGTGAAAATTTAATAGACCAGGATAAAAAGTTGCACAGACTCTGTCTGCAGTTCTTTTGAAGGTCCACACAAAGCCACAGAGCTGCTTGGAACTCTCCATCCAAGCAAATTATTAACCTTCCTCATTTCTGGAGGACGATGCAATCTGTTTATTAAATGTCTAAATTAAAGGGAGAGGACACAGTGCAGTTGGGGGTTTTCCACCATAATTCATCTGAGGCTCTCGGTCAGGGAAATTTGAGCCTGGGGCCCACTCAGCTTCCTGACCACTTCCTGCTCCCAGGCTTCCTCCAACCCTGTGTCTTTAATAAGTTCAGGTTGTTTAGAGTTCAGCTCTAGTTAACCCTTTGAAGTCTGGGTGGATAAATCACAGCTCAAGTCCACAAACCACTTAATGTACATCAAAGATTGACCAGTGAAGCAATTGTTCCAGCATGGAAGCTCCTGTCGTAAGGATCAAATGAGATAATGTATGAGTGTAAAATGAGATAATGTATGAATGTAAAATGAGATAATGTATGAGTGTAAAATGAGATAATGTATGAGTGTAAAATGAGATAATGTATGAGTGTAAAAGCACTGTGTGATAGTTGAAGCACAGTAAATTACTTTTATGATTATTTTTCTCAATAGGATGGCTTGCTTATCTATAGGATAGATACCTGTTCTCATTGGAGACCTTCAAACAAATCAAATTCGTACTTGTTGAGCCTGGAAGTACTAAATTTTCCTTGTACTTGCCTCCTGTGTTCTTCAAGCTACTTGACACCTGTTTAGGTAGCTTCTGAGGGGCCTGTAGCCTTGTGTACTTGGATTAAGAGTAATTTGTTTATTGTTTCTCCTCAACAAAGAATGTGAAAGGCAGACGATGCAGGAGCATTTCCAGCAACATAAGGCTTGGTTTTGTCCATTGCTCCCCATACTCCAACCCTGGGATGTGAGTGCTTAAGGGGCAGAGTTGTGTTCTGAGTGCCTGAGGGGCCTTCATGTGCACTGGGATGAATCAGTCACAGACAAAGACAGGTCAGCTAGGAAAGCGAGCTAGTTAATGTTCTGAAAACACCCTCTTTCAGAAACTCCTGAAGTGGCTCTCATATGTGGCTGGAGGGAAATAAAATTTGTACAGTATCTCACAAAATTATACATGCATTTATGTTTTGACTTACCCATCCCATTTTTAGGAATTTACCCTGAAGATACACCTCCAACAATATGGAAATGCATATGTGCCAGAATTTTCATTGCAGTGTCATTTAAGATTACAAAATATTAGAAACTACCCAAATGTCCATACATAGAAAAGTGGTTGAATAGATTATGACATAGCCACAGAGTGAAGTATTATGCAGCTGTGAAAAATAATGCAGATGCTGTCTATGCACTGATATGGAGTGATTTCCAGGGTATATTGTTAAGTAAAAAAGTCACGTGCAAAAACAAACAAACAAACAAACAACAACAAAACAAGTATGTCTGTAGTATGCTTCCTTTTGTGTAAGAAGGAAGGGGAAGTAAAAAAAATTTAGAGTAGCATCTGCTCATTTGTACAAAAAGAGACACAAGAAGAATAAACCAGAAACTGATGGAATTGGTTACCTACAGGAGTGGGTAGGAACAGCTCATAATAGGTGCTTAATATGCATTTCCTGGCCGGGCGCGGTGGCTCAAGCCTGTAATCCCAGCACTTTGGGAGGCCGAGACGGACGGATCACGAGGTCAGGAGATCGAGACCCTCCTGGCTAACACGGTGAAACCCCGTCTCTACTAAAAATACAAAAAATTAGCCGGGCGAGGTGGTGGGCGCCTGTGGTCCCAGCCACTCGGGAGGCTGAGGCAGGAGAATGGCGTGAACCCAGGAGGCAGAGGGTGGGGGGAGCTGAGATCCGGCCACTGCACACTAGGCCGGGCGAAAAGGAAAAACACCCGTTCAAAAAAAAAAAAAAAAAAAAAAAAAAAAATATGCTTTTCCTGATAGTGAATTACAGGACACAACAAAGGGAATGATTGACTCAGCCTGAGAGTATCAGAAAAGGTTTCTACTACTGTCTTGAAAGATGAGTGTGTGGTCATCAGGTTTGCTGACCATAAATGGGGAGATTGTTTCAGGCAGAGTGAACAGTTATGAGCAAAGATCCACACAGGGAAAGTAGCCTGGTATGTAAAGTGGCTGGAGCATTGGGTGGGATGGGGACTATTGTGAGAGAAGGCTGGACAGAGCAGGCAGGAACCAGAAGGTGGACTTCCTTCTATGCAATGGTAAAGAGTTTGCATTTTCATCTCAGTAAGATGAGAACCCATTGGGATATTTTCAGCAGGAGAGTGATATGGGCCAGTTTATGCTCCATCAATCCCTCTGCTGTAGAGTAGGTGTGGACTGAAGGGGATGAGAGTGGAAGCAGGGAGGCCAGTTAGGAAGCTATTGTAGCCATCCAGGTAAGAGAAGATTGTGGCTTGGACCAGGAAGGTAGTACAGGTTGAGCATCCTAAATCCAAAAGTCTGAAATCTGAAATCTGAAATGTTTCCAAATCTAAAACTTGTTGACTTGGCGCTCAAAGGAAGTTCTCATTGGAGCATTTCAGATTTAAGATTTTTGGATTTGGGATGCTCAACCGGAAAGTATAATGCAAATATTCCTAAATTCAAAGTCTGAAACATTTCTGGTCCCAAGCATTTCAGATAAGGATACTCAACCTGTAGTAGAAGTGGAAAGAGGTGGCCATGTCCTGGGTATATTTTGAAGGTAGAGTCAGCAGGACAAATTGATGGCTTGGATATAGGGGAGGGTAAAGGAGAAAAAGAAGTCTTGGATAATTCCCAGATTTCTGGATTAAGTGATGGGTGTCTGATGCAGCCATTTGGCAAGACGGGTAACAGGGAACAAGGAGCAAAATTCGTGGCATAAGGTGATGAGTTCAGTCTTGGATCTGTTACGTGTGAGACGTCAGTGGGATACCTAGCAGTTGGACATATGGATCTGGGGCTCAGGGGAGAAGGCCTGGCTCAGGCCACGGATGTGGTAGCATATAGATGGAGGGGGGAAAGATGAGATTGGATGGGGCCAGAATGGGAGATCGTATGTACTGGAGTGGGAAGAGGTCTGAGGACAGAGTCCTGGGGACCACTGACATGTAACAGGAGCAGAGGAGGATGACTTAGTAAAGGTGGCTACAAAAGAGTGGTAATAGCACAGTAGGAAGTCTAGTAGAGAAGAGAGTCAGAGAAGGCTGAGGAGAAGAGAGTTTCCAGGGAAGCATGTTCAGTATGCTCAGGGCCCAGGGCTGAGAAGCCCTCTAATATAGGAGTGGAAAAACGTCCATTGGGTCTGGTGTTTACATTGGATCTTTGAGCAGGTCCAGGGGAGTGTCACGGGCAGAAGCCAAACTGCAAGACTGAGGAATGAAGGGAAGGAGTGAGGTGGGATGATAGCCAGGGGAGGAGTGGAGGGTGACAGGTTGGAGGAGAGTCCTTATTATAAGGATAAGAGACAAGTAATCCTGTTTTAGCCACAGAGAAAGAGTCAGTAGACAGGCTAGGCTGAAAACCTAGAAGACAAAGGAATTAACTAGTGGAGCCATGTAGGGAGTGGAAGGTGGGGGCTTAGAGCCCAAGAAGAGGGGTTAGAGTTGAGTAGGAGAAGGGATACCTCTCTTTGAAGGGTTATTTCTCATGAAATCATTTTCAATCTGAAGGAAGAAGCGAAGATTAAATTATCAATGCATGAATTGGGGCGTTTTTTTTTTTTTTTTTTTTAATCAAGGTTTAAAAGTCGCAAACTTGGATACTGTGGCCTAATCATGTGTTGATTCAGATAGAACCCTGAGCCTTGGTCATAGGCATCTGGAGAGGACAGTGCTGACAGAGACATTGGTTCCCTGCTGGAACGTGCAAACAATGCTGCTTCAAATGTGCTTATACAGATTCAAACACATTTTAATGTATGCATGGGAGCCTACGGTACTAATCAAGGTTTAAAAGTCTCCCTTAAAACAAATTATGAGCCTTTAGAGTGAATAAATAGGACCTAATGAATAGGTGTGCTAATGGTTCTATCCTGCTCTGGACTTGGGCCAGGAGCAGGAGCACTAAAAACAGAACAGGGAGAAAGGCCTTGGGATCTTTTCAAGTTTCTCCCCTCTGAGGCCTCCCCCAGCCCTGAAGATTCAGCAGAACTCATGGCAGAAGTGAGGCCTGGGCTTGGCAACAGCATTGATCTCTTATGAAGCAGAAGCCCACCAATCACAGTGTTTGCCTTCTAGGGAGAACGGCTTAGGGCTAAGATGTTCTGTCCCTTTGCAGACAACAGAACCTATAAGCTACTTCAGAAGAGCTCATGCTAGTCATTGTCTAACTGAAAAACAATGGTCTGACTCTTGCTACATGGCGGGGTGACATATATTGGACAGAGAAGCAAGACATCTGGTTTTGACCCAGGCTGTGCTACAAGCCTGCTGGTGACTTTGCGTAGGTACCTTCCACTTGCTGGGCCTCAGCTGCTGCTCCATCAACCAAGTAAATGGAGTGGACAGATTGATCCCCTGGGGACCTGAGACCCCAACTTTCCTTTTTCTTTTCTTTTTCTTTCTTTCTTTCTTTCTTTTTTTTTTTTTTTTTGAGACAGAATCTCTCTCTGTCACCCAGGCTGGAGTGCAGTGGCGGGATCTCCGCTCACTGCAAGCTCCGCCTCCCAGGTTCATGCCATTCTCCTGCCTCAGCCTCCCAAGTAGCTGGGACTACAGGCACCCCACCACCATGCCCGCCTAATTGTTTTTTTGTGTTTTTAGTAGAGATGGGGTTTCACTGTGTCAGCCAGGATGGTCTCGATCTCCTCACCTCGTGATCCACCAGCCTCGGCCTCCCAAAGTTCTGGGATTACAGGCATGAGCCACCACGCCTGGCCTCTATTTTTTAAAAAATACACTTTATTTATTTATTTAGTTTTGAGACAGGATTTCACTCGGTCACCCAGGCTGGAGTGCAGTGGCGTGAGTTTGGCTCACTGGAGCCTCCGCTTCCCGGGCTCAAGCAATTCTCCAGCCTCAGCCTCCTGAGTAGCTGGGACTACAGGTGCAAGCCACCATCACCTAGCTATTCTTTTATATTTTTTTCATAGAGACAGATTTCACCATCTTTCTCAGGCTGGTCTCGAACTCCTGAGCTCAAAGTGATCCACCTACCTCAGCCTCTCAAAGTGCTGGGATTACTGGCATGAACCACCATGCCCAGCTTAAGCTTTATGTTTTAGAGAAGTTTCAGGATCACAGCAAGGCTTAACAGAAAGTACAGAGAGTTCCCATGTAACTGCTTTCCCCGCCCACACACATGCTGCTCCACTATCAATATTCCCTATGGTACATTGGTTATAACTGATGTCCCTACACTGATACATCATTATCACCCAAAGACCATAGTTTACATTAGGATTCATTCTTGCGATCATACCTTCTATGGGTTTTGACAAGTGTGTGGTGACATGCATCTACCAGTACAGTATCATACAGGATAGTTTCACTGCTCTAAAAATCCCATGTTCCACCTATTCATCCCTCCCTCTCCATTAACCCCTGGCAAGCCCTGGTCTTTTTACTCTCTCCAAGATTTTGCTTTTTCCAAATTTCATCTAGTTAGAATCATATGGTATGTAGTGTATTCACATTGGCTCCTTTCACTTAGTAATATGCATTTAAAGTTCCTCCACATATTTTCATAGCTTGAACACTCATTTCGTTTTAGCACTAAACAATATTTCATTGTCTAGATGTATTACAGTTTATCCATTCATCTACTGAAGGACAACTTCGTTGCTTCCAGGCTTGGGCAATTATGAAAAAAGCTGCTATAAACGTCCATGTGCAGGTTTTTGTGCAGACATAGGTTTTCAAATCATTTGGGTAAACACCCAGGAGTGTGATCAATGGATCATATGGTAAGAGGATGTTTAGTCTTGGAAGAAAACCGTCAAACTGTTTTCCAAAGTGACTGTACCATTTTGCTTTCTCAACAGAAGTGAATGAGAGTTCCTATTGCTTCATATTTGGTGTTGTCAGTGTTCCAAATGTTGGCCATTCTAATAGGCGTCTCATTGTTACTTAAATTTGCAATTATCTAATGACGTGATGTTGAGCATTTTTTCTTATGCTTATTTTCCATCTGTATATTTTCTTTGTTGAGCTTTCTTTTCATATATTTTGCCTATTGTAAAATCAAGTTGTTTGTTTTCTTATTGTTAAGTTTTAAGAGTTCTTGTGGCTTACGCCGGTAATCCCAGCACTTTGGGAGGCCGAGGGAGGGGGATCACTTGAGCCCAGGAGCTCGAGACCGCCACGCCCGGTCCAGATGTAATTTTTATCTTTGCTTCTCTATAGGTAAGGTGTTTTTTCCGCATCTGGCTTCTTTCAGATTTTTTTTCTCTAACTTTGATTTTCTGAAGTTTGAATAAGATATGCTCAGGTGTAGTTTTTTTGTGGGAGTTGGGGGTATTTATCCTGCTTGGTATTCCGTGAGCTTCCTGGATCTGTGGTTTGGTGTCTGACATTAATTTGGGGAAATTCTCAGTCATTCCCTTCTTTCTTCTCATTCAGGTAGTCACATTACATGTATGTTATATTTTTTGTAGTTATTGCACAGTTCTTGCATATTCTGTTCTCTTTTTTTGATTTCAGTCTTTTTCTCTGCTTTTCAGATTTGGAAGTTTCTTTTCTCTCTCTCTCTCTGTCTTTCTTTCGAGATGGAGTTTCACTCTTGTTGCCCAGGCTGGAGCGCAATGGCGCAATCTCGGCTCACCACAACCTCTGCCTCCCAAGTTCAAGCAATTCTCCTGCCTCAGCCTCCCGAGTAGCTGGGGTGCGCCACCACGCATGGCTGACTTTGTATTTTTAGTAAAGACGGGGTTTCTCCATGTCGATCAGGCTGGTCTCGAACTCCCGACCTTAGGTGATCCACCTGCCTCAGCCTCCCAAAGTGCTAGGATTACAGCCATAAGCCACCACGCCCGGCCCAGATTTGGAAATTTCTAATGACAATCTTCAACTTCAGGGATTCATCCTCGATTGGTCTAGTGCAGTGGTTCATGCCTATAATCTCAGCACTTTGGGAGGCTGAGATGGGTGGACCACTTGAGGCTAGGAGTTTCAGACCAGCCTGGGCAACATAGCAAGACCCCATCTCTACAAAAAATATATATAAAAAATAGCTGGGCATGCTGGTGTGTGCTTGTGGTCCCAGGTACTCCGGGGAGGTCCAGGCTGCAGTGAACCATAATCAAACCACTGCACTCCATCCTGGGCAACAGAGTGAGACTCTGTCTAAAAAAAAAAAGATTTTTCCTCAGCCATGTCTAGTCTACTAATGAGCCCATCAAAGGCATTCTTTATTTCTGTTACTGTGTTTTTTATTTTTAGCATTTTTTAATTCTTTCTTAGAATTTTCATCTCTCTGCTTATGTTACCCATCTTTTTAAAACATTTTTTTGAATTTAAAATTTTTTTTTAATTTTTCTTTTTTCTTTTATTTTTCCTTACCAGCAGCTAAACCAATATCCATCTATCTTTGCATGTTGTCTCCTTTTTTTCATTAAATCCTTTAGCATATTGGTCATAGTTTTTAAATATCCCTAGTCTGATCATTCCAACATCCCTGCCATATCAGACTCTGTTTTGTTGTTACTGTTGTTTGTTTGTTTGTTTTTGTTTTTGATACAAAATCTCACTGTGTGACCCACACTGGAGTGCAGTGGTGCGATCTCAGCTCACTGCAACCTTCACCTCCCGGGTTCAAGTGATTCTCCTGCCTCAGCCTCCTGAGTACCTGGGATTATAGGCCCATGCCACCACACTTGTCTAATTTTTGTATTTTTTAGTAGAGACGGGATTCACCATGTTGACCAGGCTGGTCTCAAACTCCTGACCTCAAATGATCCACCAACCTTGGCCTCCAAAAGTGTTGGGATTACAGGCGTGAGCCACCGCGCCCAGTCCAGACTCCCAGACTCTAGTTCTTACGCTTGTTCACTCTCCAAACTATATATTTTTTGTCTTTAAGTATAGCTTGTAATTTTTTTTTTTTTTTTTGAGATGGAGTCTCACTCTGTTGCCCAGATTGGAGTGCAATGGCCACAATCTCAGCTCATTGTAACCTCTGCCTCCCAGGTTCAAATGATTCTCCTACCTCAGCCTCCCGAGTAGCTAGGATTGTAGGTACACACCAGCATGCTCAGCAAATTTTTGTATTTTTAGTAGAGACAGGGTTTTGCCATGTTGGCCAGGCTGGTCTCAAACTCCTGACCTCAAGTGATCCACCCACCTCGGCCTCCAAAATGTTGGGATTACAGGCGTGAGCCACTGTGCCTGGCCATAATTTTTTGTTGATGAGTGGAAATGATGTACTGGGTAAAAGGAACTGCTGTAACTATTTAGGTTGGTGCAAAAATAATTGCAGTTTTGGCCATTACTTTTAACGGAAAAAAACCACAATTACTTTTGCACAAGTTTAATAGTTCTCTAGTGATGTGTTGGTAAGGCATGTGGGGAGGGGAAGTGCTCTCTAGTCCTATGATTAGTTCTTAGTCTTTTAGTTAGCCTGTGCCCCTAGGCAGTGAACTTCACCAATGTTTCTCAATCTCTATCCTCCTTAGGTGGGACAAGATGGCTAGAGAGGACTGAATTTGTGTATTTCCTTTCCTAACATGGAAGGCTAGAGGAAGCTGCAGTTGGAGATTTCCATCCCCTGGGTTGGTAGGCTCTGAGAAAACCCCAGCAAGTTAGGCTTACTTTTTCCTAAGAGCAGGCTTTTTTTTTTTTTTGAGATAGGATCTTACTCTGTTGCCCAGCATGGAGTACAGTGGCACCATCATGGTTCACTGCAGCCTTGGCCTCCTGTGCTCAAGTGATCCTCCCATTTCTCAGCCTTCTGGGTAGATGGGACTAAAGGTGCACATCGCCACATCTGGCTAAGTTTTATTTATTTATTTATTTGTATTTTTTGCAGAGATGAGGTTTCACCATGTTGCCCGGGCTGGTCTCGAACTCCTGAGCTCAAGCTATCTACCTGCCTTGGCCCCCACAAAGTGCTGGGGCTACAGGCGTGAGCCACTGTGCCCAGCCTGGGCAGGCCTTTTTAAGAACAGAATGCTCTGGAATATTTCAAAATGGTTCCCTTTCCCCTCCCTCTGCAGGTAGCATGATATTTCTACCTGATATTCACTGTAAGGACATGTAGAACTTATGGAAGTAAAACTCACAAAAGTGTGGCACCTCCCTTCACCCCACCATGACTGGTTCCCCCTGGAGTTTTTAACTCTCAGGCTTGTTCACACTGAGCCTCCAGGAATTTGTCAATTATAATTCAGATTTTCTCCCTGGCACTGGTTCCCACAGAGATTTCTGTTCTTGAAAGTTGTGATTCTCTATATCAGCATTTCCCTCTAATTTTTGAGGTAGCAGTTTGCCCTGTGATTCCACTTCCCTGACAGATCTAGGAAGAGTTGTTAAACTTTCAGTTTGTTCAGCTTTTTACTTGTTGTTGGGATGGAGTGGCAACTGCTAACCTCCTTACATGCTGGGCCTGAAACCAGAAGTCTCTCTGTTTTTTTGTTTTGTTTTGTTTATTCACTTTCTCTCCCTAACTATACTATAAACTCTGCAGGAACAGGAACCTTGTTTGTCATATTCATCCTATAAACTCAATATCTAGTGCTGTGCCTGGCACATGGTAGGTGCTTAATATATGTTCAGAGAAAAAAGGAAGGTACTGAGAGTCAGAAGACCTGGACTGTGATCTCACGCGAGTTCCTTCCTCTCTCCCAGTCTCAGCTTCCCTACTATATGATGTTATTCTTGTCTGTTTCTCTATTGTCTGTCTGCCTCCCTCCACTAGAGTGTAACCTCCATGAGACTGGGAACCTCATCTGTCAAAGACCCTGCCATATAATAGGTTCTCTATAAATATTTGTTGAATGAACAAATGAATGACTGAATGACTTAATCTACAAAAGGAAGGGGTTGACCTTGATAATTTGATGGCAGGGATTTCTGGTAACTTTCCGCTTCCCTACTCAGATGGGTTACCTGTCTGGGCTAGTTTTAAGTACTCCTAAGAGAGATTAATGCCCTTCTAGGAGAGGAACTCAAATAGGTCACATGGATTAGAATGATCAGAAGTATATGGAAAAACAACTCGCCTAACTTTGGAACTCAGCAGCTTTTCTTCGTGTTATCCAGGAGAACACAATCTGTGCTCCAACATGTGTGTGTGACAACAGTTTGCATCTCAATGTTCAGCCCTTTGAAACCACATAGACTTATGTAATGTGACCCAATTCCTTGGTTTTGCAAAGAAGGGGGGTGTGCAACTGGGAGAAGAGAATGCAGTTATTTACCAGTTTCTTCCTAAGAGCAAAAAACAGAATGTTCAGCATTTGTGGGAGGGGCAAGAGTTGTGTTCTGCCTGAGTAATTCTTGCTCACTGGATGGGCAAGGTCAGGTGACACACTTCCATATCTCTGCCTGGCACCAGCATGAGCCCTGCCCCGAGGCAGGAAAAAAATGTTTTAAGTCCTAGTTTCCCCAGCGGCTTGTAACAATGCCCTGGTGTCCCATTTCACAGGCTCAATGAGGGAGACTGAAGGTAATCAAATATAGGACCTTCAAAAAAAAAAAAAAAAAAAAAAAAAAAACTCGAGGCATAAGAGTTCAATTGGGAACCCCAAAGACCAAAGAAGTTCCAAAGGGCCCCTTGCCTTTGCTAAAGGCAAACAACAACAACAGCAACAACAACAACAGCAACAACAACAACAACAACAAAACATATGCTTTGACCTTCTGCAGGGCAGACACTGACAAGATGATATTGATGCCTTTGGAGGGAGAAGGAGAAAGAACTTATGGGGAATGATCTGGCCCTCAGTGATACTCAGGTGTCTATGTCATTCTCTATAAGGTTAGCAACTGCTCTTCAGCAAGGTTGAAGACTATTGAAATGGATTCTGTAATCCTACATTTGGGGAAATGGGTGTTACTGAATAATTTTTACCCACAAAAAAATCTTTTAGCTCTGCAGAAAGCTACATTCCCACAGAAAATAATTCCCTCAAATTAACATCTTCTCAACACAGCCTGTCTGTCCTGAATGTGAGACTACAGGGTGGAAGACAGTGTGATCAGTGGGAAGTGGTTTACTTGATGACTCTCAAGGCCTCTCCCAGTTCCAAGATTTGAAGATTCTGTGCTGATGTTCCTTTTATAGCCATTAAAAACTAAGAGAATCTTTTCTAGAATTTTGACTTTGGATATCAGGGTCCCAGATTTTGACCTGAGGCTGCCTATTTTAAGGATCACTATCCCCTTTGCCTCTATAAAGACATTTAAGAGGATAGTCTGGGCTCCCAGTTTCTGCAATTTCTTTAGTAAGAGGCCTCTGGGGTCATTTTCTGAGATCCCCCTTGCCTGGGCCATTCTGGCAAAACAGCTCTGCAGCAGCAGGGACATTTCCCCAACCCTCAGGGATTTGCTCTTTTCACTGCATTCCCAAAGCATATGGCCACACCTGCCAGCCAGCTCTGACCTGCTTGAGTAGGCATAGCCCTCTGTGTAGAAGTCATTGGTCACAGAGCCTGAGAAGCCCTTTCCTGTGCTCTCTTCCTCATTTCTTCTTCTCCTTCCTTTTCATCTCTCAATATATCCAAACACCTGAAGAAGAAACTGCTGGTTACCTACTCCAGTGTCTGTTCTTCCCTTCCTTAATAACAGAAACTTGAATCTGGGGCTAGCAATGTACTCAGTTCAAGAAAGCCCTTCTTTCAGTTAGGAGTGGGCAGACTAGAGCCTGGCTAATGAGCTATAAGCAGAAGTGTTATGCAGTATGTCTGGGAAGCTTTCTTAAAAGGGAGGAGCCATCTTTCTTCCCCTTCTTTCTGCGACCTGGATTGTGGATACAATGACTGGAGCTTGAGCAGCCATCTCAGACAATGAGGCAATATGCTAAATACGGTGGGCAGCAACTAGGAAGAAGTTTGGGTCTGTGGTGACTTTATAGAGCTGCCCTATCAACTCTGGACTGTGTACCTTCAGACTTCTCTGATGGGAAAGACGAATAAACTATCTTTTTAAAGCAACTGTTATTATTTTTTCTGTTATTACAGTCAGGGCTAATCCTAACTCATGCTGTGTCACCCCCACCCTGAGAATGAGACTGGCTTGACAAACAGATCCAGATAATGGTCTAGGGTTTTATGGGCTACAATATGGATATAGGGAAAAGTAAGCATTTGGAATGTCTTAGGTATGGAGGGCGGGGGGATCCCTAGTCAAGAGGCACAGGAATACTAGTAGACTGTAGGCAATTTCCCTTCATAGTACAATTTCCCTTCATAGTAAGCCCCATGAAGACCAGCACATGTCTCTCAGATTTACCACAGTATCCCCAGTGCTTAGCCTTGTGCCTGGCACACAGGACAGGCTATATTAAAAATTATTAACAGAGGCTGAGTGTGGTGGCTCACACCTGTAATCCCAGCACTTTGGGAGGCCGAGGCGGGCAGATCACTTGAGGTCAGGAGTTTGAGACCAGTCTGGCCAACATGGTGAAACCCGGTCTCTACTAAAAATACAAAAATTAGCCTGGCGTGGTGGCGCACACCTGTAATCCCAGCTACTCGGGAGGCTGAGACACGAGAATCACTTGAACCCAGTAGACAAAGGTTGCAGTGAGCCAAGACCATACCACTGCACTCCAGCCTGGGTGACAGAGCAAGACTCTAATTTGTTTGTTTGTTTTTTGTGTGTTTTTTTTAAATTTTTTTTTGAGACGGAGTCTCGCTCACTCTATCACCCAGACTGGAGTGCAGTGGCACGATCTTGGCTCACTGCAACCTCCACCTTCCAGGATCAAGCGATTCTCCTGCTTCGGCCTCCCGATTAGCTGGGATTATAGGCGCGTGCCACCACGCCAGGCTAATTTTTTGTATTTTTAATAGAGACGGGGTTTCACCATGTTAGTCAGGACGGTCTTGATCTCCTGACCTTGTGATTCGCCTGTCTCGGCCTCCTAAAGTGCTGGGATCCCATGCGTGTGCCACCACGCCCAGTTTCTTTCTTTCTTTTCTTTTTTTTTTTTTTTGAGATGGAGTCTTACTCTATCACCCAGGCTGGAGTTCAGTGGCGCGATCTCAGCTCACTGCAAGCTCCGCCTCCCAGATTCAAGTGATTCTTCTGCTTCAGCCTCCTGAGTAGCTGAGATTATAGGCACCTGCCACCACGCCTAGCTAATTTTTGTATTTTTAGTAGAGACGGGATTTCACCATCTTGGCCAGGCTGGTCTTGAACTCTTGATCTCGTGATCCACCCGCCTTGGCCTCCAAAAGTGCTGGATTTACAAGCGTGAGCCACTGCACCCGGCCTTATTTATTTCTTTATTTGGAGACAGAGTCTCACTCTCACCCAGGCTGGAGTGCGGTGGTGTGATCTCAGCTCACTGCAACCTCCTCCTCCTGGGTTCAAATGATACTCCTTCTCAGCCTCCCGAGTAGGTGAAAATGCAGGTGTGCACCACCACGCCCAGCTAATTTTTGTATTTTTAGTAGAGATGCGGTTTCACCATGTTGGCCAGGCTGGTCTCAAACTCCTGACCTCAGGTAATCTACCCACCTCGGCCTCCCAATGTGCTAGTGTTATAGGCATGAGTCACCGTGGCTGGACCCAGAAATTTGTTTTTTGATCAGCAAGTATCAGGCACTGTGTTCAGCTCTGAGGATATAGTGGTGAGCAAAATCCGTATGGGTCCTGCCCACAGGGATATTCCAGAGCGGTGAAGCAGAAACAGACAAAAATTTGTGAACAGATCATTACAATCTGGGATAAATGCAACAAAACAAAGGTAATGGAGAAAACTTCTTTAGACAGAGTGACAGGCAAAGATGTCTCAGAGGAAAGGAGTGCCCAAGGATTGGAACAAGCATCCAAGCAAAGAGTCGGGGGAGGGTGCTGGTGGAAGGTTCTGGGCTGAGGGAACCAGACACACAAAGGCTCTGAGGAATATTTGAGGAATGAAAGCAGTTCAGTGGGCTGGAACTTGGTAAGAGGAGGGGAGTGACACGGGAAAAGGCTGGAGAGGTCAGTGGAGGCCAGATCACGCAGGCACTTGTAGGCCATGGGAAGGAGTTTGGACTTTACTAAGTACAATGATAAGCCACTGATAAGCCTAAAGCAAGGGAATGCCATGATCTGATTTTGCGTTAAGAAGGAGGTCACTCTGGTTGCTATGTGGAATTGGACAGGGTCCAGTGTGGAGGCAGGGAAACCAACGAGGCTTTTACTTTTGTGTGAAAGAAGAGGGTGGCTTAGATCAGGGAGTGGGAAGGGGGCTAGAGAGAAGTGGAGGGATTCAAGGTGTGTTCTGGAAGTTGAGTGGACCAGACTGGGCAATGGATTGGATGTAGGAGCTAAAGGTTGGGGGAGGAATCAAGGTTTCTGGTTTAAGCAGCTATGTAGGTGGTGGTGCCAAATACCAAGGTGGGATACGCTGCGGGAGGTGGGAGTCAGGACTTTGATTTTGGTCATGCAGATATTGACATACTTGTGACACAAACAAATGGACCTGTCAAGGAGACAGTTGCATATTGGAGTCTGGAGCTCAGGTGAATGCTTAGGACTGGAGATACAAATTTGGGAGTCATTAGCATGGCAAATGTTACTTAAGACCTTGGGAGTAAATGGAACTGACCGGGGAGAGAGTACAGAGAGGACAGAGCTGAGCTCAGAGACACTCCAAATAGGGGAAGAGAAGCCTGCAAAGGTGACTAAGAAGGGACCTTAAGATTATTTATATATTGCCCATCTCCGTAGAATGTTCTGGAGTTCGAGGACACTGATAAATAGCACCTCTTTTCTTCTACCTGAAATCAGAATCAATCAAGACACACACACACACACACACACGCCAGCCAGGAAACAAGAATATTACCTTTAGCAATCATAAAGCTATTTGGAGAAAAAGGAATAAGGGTGTAGCCGAACAGACTTGCTAATATGCACTTTTGCCCAGTTAGACAGAATCAGCCATCCTGTCTCTGCCATAGGTGGACAAGCACAGGCCTCCCCAGCAGGGGATGAGCCTGCATCACTGAAGTTACTGCAGGGCTGTAAGAGCAGACCAGAATACAGAATATATGTGCTCTGCAGGCTGAGAGAACCTAGAAGGTTGGGAGAGAGGAGGGGGCAACTCTCAGTGTGCTCTGTTTTGCCTTGCCAACTCCCCATTCTGACTTTCATCTGCTCTCACCATTGGAAAACATGAAATAAGCTCCAGGAGCACAGAGGCTTCGTATGACCTGGTCATTGTTTCACCCCTGTGCCTCACAGGGTACCTGGCACACAATAGGTGCCAATGTTTGTTGAATGAATTAATAAACAGATGTGGATGTCAAGACTAGAATAATCCTCACATATCATACAGGAATCACCTATACCCAGGCCTCAATCCCAGACCAATTTTTATCCACATTTATGAGGATGAGGTTCAGCATTCAGGATTTCCCTAAGCTCTCCCCAGGTGATTTCAACGTGCAGCTAAGGTGAAGAACTATTATCGCCCTGGTCTAACCCCTCATTTTACAGCAAAGTTATTTGTAGAGGGTATTACATCAGAGGGCTTGTCCTGGCCCTACTGCTGACTGTGTGTGGGACTTGCCTATTTCTCTGTCTGGCCCTAGTTGCTCTCATGTGGGAAGTGAGGGGGCGGGGACAGATGATCTCTAGAGCTCTGTCCAGCTCTAATGGTGTATTACTCTCTATTCTGATCCCAGATGTGAACTTAACTCACTGGGACATCAATTGTGCCTCAAGATGCCTTTGCACGGTGGTTAGGTTAGTTTTGTGCTTGAGATGACAGAGCTCTGGATTGCAGTGGACAGCAAAGTAGAGATGTTTGGAAGAGTTCAGGACCTACAGACTCAGTCTTTGGTGGTTAATTCGTCCTGTTTTTGCCTTGGGTGGTGGCAGCAAGTTGACCAGTGGAACAGCAAAGAAACAACAGAGGAGCCCAGCTAAGGAAGCTGCAATGAGCTAGGGCTGCCCTCTTTGCTCCTGCTCCTCCTCTTCTAGCTCTTGTCTTCCCCTGCCCATCCCCCTCCCAGTCATCTCTTTCTCATTCCTTTCCTGTCCTCTCCATGTATCTGCATCAATCACAAGTCTTTCAAAGGCAAGCCTATTATTTCTGTCTACCCGTGTAATTCACCCACCTCCCTCCCATTCTAGTTTGGTACCCCAGAGCTTGTAAGTGTTGTCACAATGTGGGCAATCAGAAGTGGCTCATGAAATGAAAAAGGGGGGAGGCCAGGTACAGTGGCTCATGCCTGTAATCCCAGCACTTTGGGAGACCAAGGCAGGCGGATCACCTGAGGTAAGGAGTTTAAGACCAGCCTGGCCAACACGGTGAAGCCCTGTCTCTACTAAAAATATAAAAATTAGCTGGGTGTGTTGGTGCAGGCCTGTAATCCCAGCTACTGGGGAGGCTGAGGGAAGAGAACGGGCTTGAACCTTGGAGACAGAAGCTGCAGTGAGCTGAGATTGTGCCACTGCACTCCAGTCTGGGCGACAGAATGAGACTGTGTTTCAAAGAAAGGAAGAAGGCCTAGAACTTAAAGTATAATTAAAAAAAAAAAAAGAAAGGAAAAAGGAAGGAAAGAAGGAAAGAAGGAAGGAAGGAAGGAATGAAGGAAGAAAGAAAGAAAGGAAGGAAAAGAAGGGGAAATAAAAAGGGAAGAAATAAGGCTGTAGGTGATTCTCTTCCTCTCCAAAATTGCATGGAGTCTTGTGGGTGCTGTGCCATGTATCCATCTTTAAAAGTGGCTATTTCCTCAGCATTCTTCAACCAGGGTTACTGGATAAGAGCTAGATATGAGGATGGATAGAATTTCAGGGCTAGAAGCAGAGCTGAGGCCTAGAGCAAAGAGGTAATGTATATGAGTCTCACAGCCAGAGGACTCCTCCTGGCCCCAGTACCCACAAAGCACTTGACTTATAAACGATCCTGTGTAGCCAACTTGTTTTGCAGATTGGAAAACCGAGGTCTAGAGATGCCAATGACTTGTCCAAGGTCATGTAGTTTGCTAGCCAAAGACTAGGACTACAGCCCAGAACTCCTGGCTGCCTTTTCCTGGAATACTTCCGCTCCCTCAGCCTTCCTCAAAGTGACTGTCAGTTTAATTTTATAAGATGGCAGGGCTTGTGGTAAGGACTCTGAACAGAAAATGTCAAAAGAATAGACCAAATGATAGAAACAGGAGATTGCCAAGCCTCAGCGTTCTCTCCGGCTTTCCCTAGCCCTTTACCTGCCACCTCCACAGCCTGCCTATCTTCCTACTCCCTGGAACATAAGGCCGCCCTGGGGACAGCCTCCCAGGGTCGGCTCTGGAGCTCCTGCTCGTCCTCCTCTGCAGTCACTTCTCTGGGGCATCTGTCCGCACACATGTCTTCAGCTCCTACAACACACAGACATGCCCGCATCTCGAGCTCTAGCCCTCGACTTCACCTTCACATTTGTCTTTCTCTAGGATATTTCCTATAGAAATATGCCTCTCTCAGCCAGAGATCAAAATTGGAATTCATCTTCCCTATGCAAAGCACAGCCTTTTCCTACCCCTCTGTTTCTTTCAGTGCTTCCATAGTACACCAATCCGCCCGACTCAAAACTTCCGTGTCACCAGAGGCTAGGGGAGGGGGAAATGGGGTTGGGGGGCGGTTAGTGTTTAATGGTTACCCAGTGCCAGTTTGGGATGATGACAAAGTTCTTGAGAAGGATGGTGGTATGCCGGGCGCGGTGGCTCAAGCCTGTAATCCCAGCACTTTGGGAGGCCGAGACGGGCGGATCACAAGGTCAGGAGATCGAGACCAGCCTGGCTAACATGGTGAAACCCCATCTCTACTAAAAAAAATACAAAAAAACCCAAAAACTAGCCGGGCGAGGTAGCGGGCGCCTGTAGTCCCAGCTACTCGGGAGGCTGAGGCAGGAGAATGGCGTAAACCCGGGAGGCGGAGCTTGCAGTGAGCTGAGATCCGGCCACTGCACTCCAGCCTGGGCGACAGAGCGATACTCCGTCTCAAAAAAAAAAAAAAAAAAAAAAAAGAGAAGGATGGTGGTGATGGTTACACAACAATGTGACCATAATTAATGGCATTGGACTGTACATTTGAAACGGGTGAAAATGGTAAATTCTATGTTATGTCTATTTCACCACAATTTTTTTTTTTTTTTTGAGACGGAGTCTTGCTCTGTCGCCCGGACTGGAGTGCAGTGGCCGGATCTCAGCTCACTGCAAGCTCTGCCTCCCGGGTTTACGCCATTCTCCTGCCTCAGCCTCCAGAGTAGCTGGGACTACAGGCGCCCGCCACCTCGCCTGGCTAGTTTTTTGTATTTTTAGTAGAGACGGGGTTTCACCGTGTTAGCCAGGATGGTCTCGATCTCCTGACCTCGTGATCCGCCTGTCTCAGCCTCCCAAAGTGCTGGGATTACAGGCTTGAGCCACCGCGCCCGGCTATTTCACCACAATTAAAAAAAAAAAAAAAAAAAAAAACCCAAACCCAAAACTCATGTTATCCTTGACTTGTGGCTACCTTGCTCTCTTCTCCCCAGCTTACTTTGCTACCAGGTTATTCTGATTTTTCACCTAGTGGAGATTCCTCAAACTTTTCCATACTCCAGAACCACTAGGGACTTGTTAAAGTTATCAATTCCCCAGTCCTACCCACCTCTTTGGTGTAGGGGTGGGGCATGGAATCTGCATTTTAAACTTCCCCACAAACCTGATGTGAGTGGACTGCAGACTGCACTTGGAGAAATAGTGCCTCTCAGTGTCTTTCGGTTTTGTCCCTTCCTCTTCCTTCTACTACCCCTATCCTTGCCCCGGCTGGCCCTCATCACCTCACACCTGGATTACAGCAACAGCTGGCCCGTCACTAGCCTTTCCCTATTCTAGCCTCTCCAGCTGCCAGGACCCATCTTCTACAAATAGCTTTTGCATCACATCACTTCTCTGCTCGGAAGCCTACCATGGCTCCCTGAGATCTCTTAGATTCTATCTCAAGTCACTTGGCTGGAAGCCAGCCTAGTGAGCCTCCCACCCTCCCGCTTACCTTCTTCTCTGTTCACTGCCACCCCTCCCGTGCTCATTAGTCATTTATTTTCCTTATGTTAGTCCCTCTGCTAATTTGGGGTGGTCTTTCTTCTACCTCACCCTTCCCACAATGAGCCCTGGAACACTTCTGATTACATTGGAGGAATTATGAAAACTGTTCAGATTCTCTATCCTGCTTCTCAATGCATTAATCTTGCCTTCCCCCATTGTGGGCTTTGCCATTCACCAGCTGTATGACTTTGGGCAAGTTGCTGAACCTCTCTGTGCCATAGTCTTTTCATGTTCTCATGTATAGAATGGTGATCTCAATAGGGCATACCTCATATGTCTGTGGACAGGATTAAGAGTCAACAAATGTGAAAAGTCTTATGACGGTTTCTAGCGTAAAGTAAGTGCCATGTAAGTGTTAGCTACTATTAGTAATTAGTATGATCACCTCCTCTTCCAGCCAGCTCCTCTCTGGAAACCATGTCTGCTTGGAATAGCTAACCGATGGAGTTCTCTGTTAAACCTTGCCTGATCTTGTGGAGGCAGTTAAGTATTAAGTGTTTGGGTTTCAACAAGCTCCTGTACATGAGATAACCTGAGGAACTGGGCTGTCTACAAAGCTGTAATTATGTCCATTAATTTCTAACCAAGTAGGAGGAGAGGAGCTGAGAGTTGAAAGCAAGATTTTCCAGAATAAATAGGATTGATGTTGTGAGGGCAACCTCGCAATACCTTTTTTTTTTTTTTTTTTTTTTTTTGAGATGGAGTTTCACTCTCGTTGCCCAGGTTGGAGTGCAATGGCATGATCTTGACTCACTGCAACATCCGCCTCCGGGTTCAAGCAATTCTTCTGCCTCGGCCTCCCGAGTAGCTGGGATTACAGGCACGCGCCACCATGCTTAACTAATTTTGTATTTTTAGTAGAGACGGGGTTTCACCATGTTGGCCAGGCTTGTCTCAAACTCCTGGCCTCAGGTGATCTACCCGCCTTGGCCTCCCAAAGTGCTGGGATTGCAGGCGTGAGCCACTGCACCCAGCCAACTTCACAATACCTGAAGGGACAGTGGATCATGCACCTTGTTTCCTATGGTCTTTCTGGAGTCCTTCTGCTGATACTCCAGGTCCCGGAGGCCCTGCCCCTAGCTTTCTTGTCTGAGCCCTCCTAGAACACCCTCCCCTGTGGCCATCCCCAGCTTGAGAGCCTCTCACTGCTTGTGTCTCAAGCAGTCCTTGTCTGGAAATAACCCATCACCCACATTTCTGTTCTAGTCTACTTTTTCTTTAAATTGACAGACACAACTAAAAGTATATGCATTTGTGATGTTTTGAAATATATACGCATTGTGGAATGGCTCAATTTAGCTAATTAATATATGCATTGTTGTTTTAGCTTTCAAATCCATGTCCTTGATTTTGTAGTGAATATAATTAATTCCTTTAAGGCCCACTGAATTCACAGTCAGTGTTTGTAATTATGTGTTCCCCCCAGCCCACCCGAGTCTCTCTTTCTCTCTCTCAATGAATACCAGAAGTTCAAGTACTATAGAGTTGGGGGAGGTTTGGGAGTATTTTCGACATAAAAAAAGGGCCGTTATTGTCACTAAGGTTGGGAACCACTGCCACATGGGACATGTGGGAGCCATGGGAGTAGCACTAAGTTCTCTGGCTCTCAGTTTTCTCTTCTGTCAAATGGAGGTAAATCATAACTGCCTGTTTTTCCAAGGGCAGGAAACAGAGTGTTCTGTACTCAGGAGTGGGGCCAGGGAGCAGTGATCTTGTGATCCTTGCTGCTATGCTGGGAAGCCTCCATGAGGATGAGATGAGAGAATAGATGGGAGGGCACATGCAGAGGTGGCAAATGCAGGCAGGGGATGCGTACTGCTTCAAGCCTCATTATTATTTTCCTCGTTCTGGGTCCAGCTGGACCAGCTGAGCCCAGAAGCCTAAAACCCATGGAAGCCTTGCCAGGAGCAACGTGTTCTTTTGCCTTTCTCCACCCTTAGTTGCTTTTCTGTGGAGAAACAACAACAGAGAGCTGCTCCTGTATGTGACTAAGAAACATCTACAAACTTCCTCTTATCTAGCCTAGTAACTGCTGTGGCCTCAGAAGTTGCAGTGTTTGTCTCTGTTTAGTCAGCGTTGCCTAGGAAACAAAGTTGTTCTCTCTTTACCACTACGTGACTGTGGGGCCAGTTTTTTCCCCTTTCTTGTAGAGAAAGGCTTGATGACCAGAGAGGTTTGGGGCGTTGCTGGGCTATTTTCTAGGTTTCCTTTTTTCATCTGCTTTTTCTTGTTCAGCTGGAAGTCTGGCGTGGGAAGTCTACAGAAGATTAACCAAATAGCCACAAAGTCTCTAAGCTAGTTTTGAAAGGGGGAGGGATTTGGGAGTTAAGTGGGGATTGGAAGAACTGGTCAGGGCGAGGAATGGCTGCCAGGGGGCTTTGAACGCACTCGTTCAAAGTTTGTATCTGTGCCGGGCGCGGTGGCTCAAGCCTGTAATCCCAGCACTTTGGGAGGCCGAGACGGGTGGATCACGAGGTCAGGAGATCGAGACCATCCTGGCTAACACGGTGAAACCCCGTCTCTACTAAAAATACAAAAAATAGCCGGGCGAGGTGGCGGGCGCCTATAGTCCCAGCTACTCGGGAGGCTGAGGCAGGAGAATGGCGTGAACCCGGGAGAGGGAGCTTGCAGTGAGCTGAGATCCCGCCACTGCACTCCAATCCGGGCGACAGAGCGAGACTCCGCCTCAAAAAAAAAAAAAAAAAAAAAAAAAAACAAAGTTTGTATCTGTACCAGCAGCTATACAATCTGCATGCCATGAACCAGTTGGCAGGTATAGACAATGAACCTGGCATTATGAATATCAAGGTTGGGAGCAGGTGGGGAAACTGGGATTTGAGAGGCCAGCAAGGCGGAGTTTGCAATGTTCTGAAGGGTTTTGGTGATTAGAAAAGAACAGGTCAGCTGGGTGCAGTGGCTCATGCCTATAATCCCTGCACTCTAGAGGGCTGAGGCAGGCAGATTCCTTGAGTCCAGGAGCTCAAGACCAGCCTGGGCAACATGGCGAAACCTCCATCTCTACTAAAAATGCAAAAAAAAAAAAGAAAAAAAAAAAAATTCAGGAGTGGTGGTGCACAACTGCAGCCCCAGCTACTCAGGAGGCTGACGTGAGGATCATCTGAGCCCAGGGAGTTGAGGCTGCAGTGAGCTGTGATGGCCCCACTGCACTCCAGCCTGGACAACAAGAGTGAGACCCTGTCTCAATAAAAAACAAAAAACGAAAAAACAAAAACAAAAACAAAATGTCAATGTGTATGACCTTTACAGAGGAAGAAGCAGGTCATTTTGATTACATTTAGGCAGTGGTTGATGTAAGGGGCAGAAGGCAAGACATCTTGGTCACCTTGAGGTTTGTAGCTCAGGAAAATCAAGGAGTTCTGTTTCCCCGGTTTCAAGTGGGAAAAGGACAGGTATATGTGCTACCAGAAGCTGAGATGGAATGGAGTCACTTAAAGAGAGGTGATAGTTTCCCTTGGGAACATAGTGGGCTTAGAACACAGCTCAGGGTCCAGAGGAAGTTCAGGTTAGGGCGTGGTAGAGGAGACACTAAGCACTCATCAACAACCAATCAGAGAAATGCTAGGACTCTGGATGCTGGGGACTTGGAGCTGGGAAAGGGTGATGGGTGATAATGAACCCCAAAGAGAGGTGGAGGAAGGAATCTGGAGCCGGGAGCCTTAGACTTGGCCCTGCCCAAGTGGTTGGTGCGTTTGGTGAGAGAACTTTCAGCAGTGTCCCTGAGAACTTTGGGCAGGGACTGAGGACATCTTTCCTTGGCTGGAAGTAAGGGGAAGAGCAAAGGAAAGGGGAGTGGTTTTGCTTCCTCATATATTCTCCCTCCTTCTCTTACTAGGGCCTTTTTAGCTCCTTTGCCAAGCCAAGTGTCACATGTGGATTGGTATTAAGGAGAACGCATTAAGTGACCCCGGTGATGTTTTCAGAAGAGAGGAGGCCCACTCCTGTTGATTTGGTTCCTCTCTTCTCGTTCCCTCCTATGTATACCCTGCCTGTTTCTTTTGGGCCTTCCTGGGGGTATCTTTTCTCCAAAATCATCCCCTCAAGCTACGGTTGTGTGTGATGAGTCACCTTGCCACTCACTCCGAAGCTCTCATATGAAAGCAGAGCAGGAGAGAGAGGAAGAATCTGAGCTTGAGTCCTAATTCCCATAATAGTCATGTGACTTTGGGCAAGTCACTTAAACTCACTGAGTCTCAGTTTCTTTATCCAGACAGTGAGGGCAAACAGCATGTCCTTCATATGGGTATTGTGCAGATGACACGAGATCATGGCTGCAGCGTAGGCCTGGCACTGACAGGGTGCTCAAGGGATATTCAGGGGGTCAGCAAAACAGCCCCTACTGGGTGAGGGGCCTCTCCCACCCAGTCCGTTTATACTCAGTCAGACACCAAGTTTATTTTTAGAAAAACAGAGCAAAGTTTATTGAAATTTCAAGCTACATTTGAAACATCAAAATCCAAATCCTGGAACCATACATCAGGATAAGGTGTCAAAAAGTGGAAAGTGTTCACTCTCACAAAACCCGCTACAGACAAGCTTTCTGGGCACACCTCCCAGGCTCCATTGGATCAAAGCCATTCCCTTGTTCATCCCTCATCCACAGTAGGACACCATCCTTCTGTTCACTTGAAAGTTTTCCACAATAATTACAAAACAAAACAAAACAAAACAAAACAAAAAACGTTTTCAAATGACACTGTGAAGCCCAAACTGATCTTCTCTCAACCCCATTCTATGTAGTCAGCACCAGTGAATGGTGGGTTTGGCATTCAAAAGAGGACTTCACGTTTCAGTGGACAGCTGGGGAAAGGGTTGCAGCAGCAAGGCATCCGTGGCCGCATTCAGAGCCTGGCCCCTCTCCTTGCCTTTACTCTCGAGTCTTACTTAACCTAAAGGACAAACTGGGTCAACTTGGTAAATGAACACAGTCAAAGACTTAGCCATAAGAGGTAAGGGACCAGTCAATATTCCCAAGGCTGGTTAGGCCCTTCAACACGTAGGTGGATGTGTATATGTATACATCGCTACACTAAGATACAGATCTAGCCCTATGGGTATATATACGCATTTATGGCTATATAGAAAAACTATGCCAATACTAACCAAACAGAACTTTGTAAGCGGTCATCCCAAAGCTGTAATCCCACACTGGGCTGTGCACAAAGCCATGCATTATACCATATTAACCAACAGAAGGCTGACTTGGCTCAATCTCTCCCATCTGTGTCCCCTGCCTTCATGAAGCAGGGGAGAAGAGAGAGGTTGTCTCTGTTTAAAACAAGTGGCTTCTTCATAGGAACAGTCATTGTCAGGTGAAGCTGTTGAAGATGTCCATGGAAATGAGAAACAGACCCCTTAAACTTTCTGGAGCAAACTGGTGTCACACCTCAAACTACCCTTCTCCTTTGCCAGTTGCAGCTAAGTTGCCCAGGCCCTGGGAGCCCCCAGGGCGCAGTAGCATTAGAGGCTCACTGGCTTGGTGTTACTAGGCCCCATGCAACTCAGCCTCCAGAGACCTGCTCTTGTCAGGGGAGTCTGTCACTGGAGTGGACCCAGGTGGCCATGTCCTTAGGACATCTCTTGGCACCAGCTATGCTAGGTGTAAAGTTCTCCTCGTGAGATGACGCTTGGGGAGCCAAAAACAAACTGGAAAGAACTAGGTAAAACAAGTTTAGTGGCTCTGCCCACCCTGAGGACAGAGCCACTTACACCGCAGAACCACCAGGAGCCTCGGGCACTTGTGGGGATTCGGGAGCTGGCTCTTCAGGGCTCAGACAGGACTGGAACTTCTCCAGCTGCTCTGGGCTTGCCAGGGTCTTCAACAGGGTGTTCTCACGCTCTAGCTGGGAGTTCTTCTCCACCAGCTCTCGGATCTGCTCCTTCAGGATCTCCACCTCCTCTCTCACAGCATACATCAGATGATTCTTCACCAGATCCTGCCAATGGGGGAATCATAACAAAGCCATTCCTTAGCCATCATGGCCCCTCTGCAGCACCTTTGCTCTGCCATTGGTGTGCCTATGCTGTCCTTAATGCCAGAGCCCTCCAGCCTTCCTTCAGTGAACTGGTCTGGCAAGTCCAATTCCTCGTTCACCTTTCTCTAAAGCACTTAAACCCTCATTCAGGAGAGCTACATGATTTGGCTCATGCTGGAGTTGAGAGCCCAGCTTTGAACTAGATAGGTTCTCCCCTCCAAGTTTCCAATGACTTTCAAAGCTGGCTGCTGAGCGGCCTTTGGGACGACACTTCTGCTGGTTGCCGGTGGTTTGCTATGTCCCCCATTTTACATAAGCCCCTGCTGCTGCTGATCCAGATCTGGGGGAAGGGGAGACCTGCAATGCATCCCATCCTGTTTGTCTGCTGTGCAAATCTTAACCAAGAAAATAAAATTGGCTATTTTGGAGTCTCCACCCCTCCATATGACCCAGCACATTGAATTGCAGCTGTCCTGCAGCCGGCCAGTTAGCATGCAGGACATTGGCCTTGGGGAAAGGTACAGAACTGCCGCATCCTCTCTGAATTTGATGACTGCAATGAGGGCAGGGAAGGTGTCCTTAAGATCCAGGGCACAATTAAGTGGCTCCCAACCGCTGAAGTCCTAACCCTCTGCAGCCATTGTGGCTGCTTCTTGGAGTATGACCTCTACCTGGTAAGGAGAGGGACAGGGGTGGGGTGCTTCGCTTCCTGTTTCCACCCAACTCCTGACCCCAGTCCAGGCTCTGCAGAGGCACTGCAGTGCTGTTGCATCCAATGAGCTCTGCCCCTTGCCAGCTGCACGATGCACACAAATGCAAGAATCTGAGCTCCCTGCCCAGCAACAGGCCCAGAAGAGAGTCAGAGCCTGCTGCAAAGACCTGAGATGGAGGAGAGAGGAAGAAAGGAGGGAACCCGGGAAGGGAAGACTGGAAATGCCCTAAAAGGTGTCACTGTAATCAGACTCCACCTCCAGTAGGGATAGGAGGCAGGCTGTCAGCTTCCTCAGGGTTTTGGCTAACGGCTTTTTCACCCATTCCCTGAATCCTGCCCAGAGTTACATAAGCAGCAGCTAAGTCAGGGGATGAGAATGACGCAGTGTTGCCACTCACCATGGCCTGTTCGATCTTGTTGTCTATGGCCACCACGCTGGCTCCGGAGGCACTGCCAAGACAAAAAGCAAAGCGACCCATTACCCACTCGGTTCTACTCTGAGTACATGGCAGTTGTGGCCAAAGTCCTCCACCTGCCTTGGCTCTTCCTCTCTCTCTCTCTTTCTCGCCTCCCTGGACCAGAGTTCCGAACAGTTTGTCCCCAGATCCTTCCTTAGCCCCTGCAGGAAGCTGCATCTCCTCATCGAGGCCGGCTCAGCTCTGCTGCCGCCGCCCCGAGTTCCGCCCCGAGTTCCGCCCCGAGTTCCAACAGATCTGAGCTGCGTGCCAGTCCTGGGGCGCACAGGCCACCGTGGCCTGCTCGGACGATATGCAAACAATGGGGGGTGCGACCCGGGGAGTCCCCACCGCCGGCCGACAAGGTCCCGGGCAAACCTACCCGGCTCTAAAGCTAGCTAGGAATTCCTTCTCGGCTGGTAAGCTTCCGGCCTTCTCCCAAGCGGCGCACGGCACTCGGCCAGCCCTCTGCCCAGCCCTGCCTGGCCCTGCCCGCCGCCCCTCTGCCTCCGGCTGCCTCTGCGGCTGCAGCAGCTCGTTTTCACGGCGCAGCGGCCGCAGGGACGCTTCGACGATGGATCCCAGAGCGGCGGTGACCCCCCCTTCCTGCGTCCCCTACCCCCGCCCCTTCCCAGGATGCTGCACCGCGGGGAACGGGGACCAGCCGCGCACAGCTCGCTCAGAGATCGGGCTGGTAGCCCAGCTCTGGCCGGCGCCCCGGCTCGGTAGGCTCCAGAGTCAGCGGTTACCTGTTGTCCAGCTTAACGGAAACCACATCCCCTCCAAGCAGGGAAGAGAAGAAGGAGATGGAGAAATTGTGCAGCTGATAGACCGCCACCTCCATGGGGGTCTGATACATTTCGGTGTTCATGACTCGGGCTGCTGGGGAGCTCTGGCCGGGTTTCCTGCCGTGCTGGGCTGCTGGGTGGCTGCTGGCAGGCTGCGCTGGGCTGGGCTCTGCGCTAGTGTCCGGCCCTGAGGCTAGGAGCGGGACGAAGGCTGCAGAACGAACCCAAAGCGCTCCAGCTGGACTGGAAGGGAAGTGACTCGAGGGGTGTCACCTCGTGTGTCACAAACTCCACGGCCGCCAGTCCAACCCAGACTCGGAGATATTTTGGCTCCTGCTTCTTTATATAGGAGGAGCCGGCTGCGTCACATGGCGTCAGGGGCCATGCAAATGAGTCCTGTACCGGGCTTTGTGGCCCAGTTAAACCACATCCCCTCCCTGAACCTTAGGCTGAGACTGTAAACAGTTCAGCGCTTTCTTGTACCAACTGGCATCTCCAAAGAGGGCTCTGGAGACTGATAAAAACCAAACTGGAGCTGATTTCTAGAGAAATAAGAAATACAAATGCCCTAACAAGAGGCAGAGGGCATTCAGTAGAGAACAGCGCTAGTTTGAAAAGCTCTTCTTCAGGTGGCAGCCAGCATGTCCCCATGGCTTTACATGCTCTCCTATGTCATACTCCCTGACACCCGCCCTCACCATCACGGCCTCACCTTCTTCCCAGTCACTGCCCTCTCAGTCTCTCCCCTGCACACATACTTTGTCACCTGCACATTCACTTTCTAATCAACCCAGCTTTCTCCTCACCAGCCAGCTGGCATGCTGACCTGCCCTAAACCCCAGCACTCATTCACTTGCCCCTTCCTCTGAATGTTCAGGTGTGGGAGTACTTGTCTGTGGACTGGCACATGTACAGGTCTGTGATATGCATGTAATGCATGCACAGGTCCACTCTCACCTACAGATGCATATGTGTGGTGTGCGGGAGCTGAGGTGAGTGGGTGAACATGTATGGGAGAGCAGCTAGGTGGGTGACAGAGGAGGTGAGGAGGAGACAGGGTATGGGAGTGAGCACTGGAGTGACCACAAGACGCTAGCCCTTTTCTCCTTGGTCTACCACATTCTACTCTTCAAAGAAAATACATTAAACATTATCCAGGATCCCGTGTCTCTATTTTTTAAAAACAAAACTTTGTTACTTTTCTTTAAAAAAGTGAATGACAACACTCTAAACCAAAGGTATAAATATATATAAACAATCCCAGGAGAACACCTGCCCTGTGATGGGCCCAGCCATGCACAGCATTAGAGGGTACTTCAGGAAAAACAGACTCCAAACCATAAACTAGATGAGGTGATTGTTCCATAATAAAAGTTACACGTTTCCATTAAAACATATTTTCTTTATATCCGATCTGTTCGTTAGCGGGCGCGTGGGAAACAAAAGCACCAGAAACTCGAGGTCCTTTTCTTCCGCTCCTTCCTAAGTGAGGCCACCTGGTGGACAGAAGCAGGATTGCCACCAGAAGGAGCAAGAGGGGCAGGGACAGGTGATGCAACCGGGAATATTATTTACACAAACTCAGGACCAAAGGAGAACACTGGGTTCCACCACATATACAATAGTTTGGATGAAGTTAAGGCCAGTACCCATGAATCAGTGTTCCACAGGCTGTGGTCCAAAGAAAGATCCTAATGCAATCATGCTATTGGAAAAGTACTGGGGCCTCTTATCAGCAAAGAAGGTAATTATTATTTGCTTCAGGACATTTATCTTAACCAGGTGCCTGGCACCAACATCCTGGCCAAGGCCCCAGCCAAGCCCAGTCTGAAGACCTTGATTTCCTCCCGGCTTCCAGGGCAGTTATGCCACTGAACAGCCAACATTTTTGGCTATGGTGTGGCGCTCTATTGGTGGATTCCAGTGGTGATAATATGTGTACAAGAGCCGTTATATTGCAAAGTGCTGATCAATAAACTAAGTAAATCTGCTGCACTAGCCCGGGATGGTGTTTTTCTTCATCTCACTTTAGGTAGGAGACAATCCCGATCTCAGGACATTCCGTTAACTTTAAGACACAAGCTCTCTGAACACGGTGTTTGCACTAAGACAAGTGTAGTAGACAGAACAAAGTGCAGACTATACTTATGGATCATCAAGAACATTTGTTGAAAAAAAACCTCTTAAATCAGGAGTTTAACTGGTATCGGAATTCCCTGATATATTAGTATTAATTTGCTCTCCGCACCGCATAGAGAGTTTTCTTGGTCCAGAAAGTCTCCGAGCTGACCTTTCATTGGCTTGTTAATTTTTCCTCAACTATTGCTTTCCCCTCCCCTCAAGATTCCAAAGAAGATGATGAGAAGAAAAGGGGACAGAGAAATAAGCTGGGCTAGCAGGGGAAAAACACCACCAGGAAAACAGGGCACAGGACAGAAGTAAAACAGCTCCTTCAACAGGGACTCCCTTATGTGAAGACAGAGGCAGAGAAATCCAGGGGGCACCGGAAGGGAAGGCAAAAGGGTTAAGGTTCCCAGCAAAGCTGCATTTGAATTGATCATTAATTTGTCTAGGGCCATACCTCCCTGAACACACCTGATCTCGTCTGAGTTGTTCATTAGTTGTACTACAATTATGAAAGCAAACTGAGTCTGAGACTCACTGACAATTGTAGTTACTATTAATATAGCATCAGCTATGGGCAGACACCGTGCTGGCTGCACCACCAGCGCCAAGGTATAGGCACTGTCACTATCATTTTACAGATGAAGAAATCAACGGTCTGAGAGGCTATCTTGCCCAAGGCAGCAAAGGTAATAAATTACAGAGCTGAAACTGCAGCCCAGGGTCTTCCTGATCCAGAGATCAAATTTGTTCCTACTGCACTTATCAGTGAGGCAGGGAATAGGTTTGTTGAATGGGTAGAGGCTTGAATGAGTGAGTTGAGGAAGTTGGTAGGGGGTTTGGAGGTGCCAGAGATTGGTAAGGAGGAAGAAAGGGTGAGAAGCAGCAGCCCTACTGTTAGAGAGGTCCAGAGACTGCCTTTGAGTTCTGCGAGCCTTGTCTTTTCTAACACGTGAGGCAGAGGAGAGCTGCAATGGGTGACTGGAACAATATCCAACTGTCCAAATGAGTTTTATGAGACGGCCATGCTCACCCACATCATTCCAAAAGGCAGCCAAGCAATCCTCAAAGAAAGCTACCTGTTTGGGAAATAGGAGACATTAATCTAACAGGGTGGCTTCCAGAATGGAACATGTAGGCCTGGGGTGTACAATATTCCAAATCAAGTATGGAGTCTTGGCAGCACAATCACAATCCAGTCAAACTTTGAGTTCCTGGAGCCCCACTCACCGGCACCCTTAATTAACTCCTTTTTCCCCCTATTCCAGCTGTGCTCAGCTTTTAGGAAAATGAGGTCAATAAGAAAACAAGTTCATATCAAAGATTTGGTTTAAAAAAAAAAAAAAAAAGACTTGGAAAGGAGGTGCCAGGTTCATCCCAGACTCAGACAAGCTCTCATCCTCTCTACATCTCTGGTTCTGTTGAGTGAGATGTGATCACCCTGAGACCTTATGATCCTTCAATAGGAAAGAATGAATGGATCCCAGGGTCCACTGGCTCCCTAAGGGAAGAATATGGACTTAAATGTCTCTGTAGAAAGATTTTCTGGCCAGGCACAGTGACTCACGCCTGTAATCTCAGCTCTTTGGGAGGCCGAGGCGGGTCGATCACCTCAGGTTAGGAATTCGAGACCAGCCTGGCCAACATGGTGAAACACTTTTTCTATTAAAAATACAAAAAATTAGCCGAGCATGGTGGCGCACGCCTGTAATCCCAGCTACTCGTGAGGCTGAGGCAGAAGAATCACTTGAACCTGGGAGGCGGAGGTTGCAGTGAGCCAAGATCGTGGCATTGCACTCCAGCTTGGGCAACAAGAGTGAAACTCTGTCAAAAACAAAACAAAACAAAACAAAACAAAAAAAAAAAAAAACAAAAAAAAAGATTTTTCCAACAACAAGAGCAGGGGAGATAAGGGTGGGTAGGAAGGGTGGGGGTGGGGGAAGGAGGAGGAACCCAAAGAGTTTTCTGCTTAACCCTCAGCACACCAGAAAATTTCTCCATCCAGAATAGCTGTTCCACACCTTGCAGTGAGTGGAAGTTTGTGCTGTACCTATCCATGATCTGATCCAATATTGAGACTCTCAGGGTCCTTGTGTCCTTTGGAAGTGGGCCCCAAACAGGAAACAGTTGCCTAGGCATTCAATGGCCCAGCTACCCCAACATTCACAAATGTTGCCAAATTCTCTTTCTGACATCGCATAACTCACAATGTAGGCTGAACCCAGAGCCAATACGGCAACAGTGCCTCACTGAGGAGCCAGGCCCTTTGCTGGCTCTCAGTTGTAGTCTTAATGGGACATAGCAACAAAACAGACATGGCTGACCCTACCTTTCTCAGGGGTGACCTTCTAGATGGAGGGTGGCATAACGAGGACAGTGCCAATTCCCTTCATTTCAGGAGGCCTTAGAAACCAGCATATTCCCCTTGAGCTGAAAGAAGTGCCTCAGTATTTCCTACTCATCTGTTCCCCTTCAAAAGCCAGACTGGACTCTCTAGGACAAGAACCCTTCCTACACCAGGTTCCCATGGGACAGTAGAACAGAGACTGAGCAAAGTCTGGGTGGCATAACCCTGGGCAGGATCTCAGAGCCCTGATGGCAGTTGGACAGCAGATTCAGGGTGGGTGCGGTAGGTTGGGGGTGGTGATGAGGGGGAACATCTCACTTCCCTTTTTGTCACACTTGAAGTACTGTGTACCACACAGCCAGAAGGAAACTATTTATAGGCAAGTCTTCCTTATTATCTACAGGGAATGTTCCACCCAAAGATTCGGCAACGTTGCCAGCAAAACACAGGGTCCTGTGTCAGGAGAAGCGGAAAAAGACATGATGCGAGAGGTGCGGGAGAAGCCACAAAGCAAACATTGGGTTAGGAGCTGGAAAAGGAAATACAAAAAGGATATTGAGCGCTAGAGCGTTAACACAGTGTTAATGGGATGGTTGAAAAACATCCCTCCCCACTTACTCCTCCACCGCGGGCCCCTTCCATCTGAAGCTCTGTCTAGTTCTAATTACTTACTTGTCCCTTTTTCTGAAGAGGCTGGGGGAATAAGGAGGCTGAAATGCCATGGCTTAATTTGTCCTTGCTTCTCACTTATCTTCTCTCTTCCCTTCTGGTTCCACTCCAGTGTGGGAGACTATAGACAGGAAGGCCACTGACACTTACATAGTTACTTTGGTTTCATGGAAAATCCCCAAAGTCCAGAAGGAGGGAAGCAAGAAGGAAAGACGGAGAAAGAGAAAGTGCCTTGTTCTCTGTGGATCATGTGAACTGCCCTGCATGGCCAGGACCCAGAGCTCCGAATTTCGGGGGGCAGGAAAATGGGGAAGAGGATGCAGATGCAGATGCAGAAGGCGATGACGAATGGGAGGGAGCCCAAGGAGAATCTTGGCGGAGATATGGACACTGTCTTGGAAAAGCAGTTCTAGCAATTGATTTGGGGCAAACTCTGGCACTGAATGATGGCAGGAGCAATGACTTGTGCCTTTCAGCTTCCTCTCGTCCAAGGTCCCATGTGAGCATCACAAACAATCTCTGAGTGACACTAGGGATGACAGGCGCAACCAAACCTTGTTTTAACAAGGCATTTTACCCCTCCTGCCCTCACTCAGAGAAGTAAAAAACTGCTCTTGTCAAATCACCTTCATCACCCTAACTTTGGTGGCTCACCATGGTCGGGGGTGGTTTGTTCTGCCATGTCAGCAGGACTGGAAGTATTGGCGACTTATCCAGGAATGCAGTTTAGCTCAGTGGATCTTAAATTTCATGAACCTTGTGTCAATATTTATGCCTGTCTCCCTTCCCCTTATGCCTTGCAGCTGGGAAAATTTACCTCCATAATTTTTCCAAGCCCTCCTCTTATTTTCCACCCTCCCCATTGTCCATCTACAAGTAGGAAATAGATATCCCTGAAAAAGGCAGTTGGTAAAACTAACCTTGGTAAATGGAGTCACTGTCCTCCTTTCCCCTGACCACACTAGTTGCCATTATCATTTAATTCAATTCAAATCAGTTCAATTCAAAGTTGAATGCTTATTCAAAGCGCAAGGCACATTTCAAGGAAATTTAAAATAGTAAATTGGCAGTACAAGTCCAAAATTGTACTTCCTTCCAGAATATTCTAGGTCTGTGGCCAATTCAGAAGTCTCCTACTGGTTAGACCTTAGTGAAATGTTTGCTTCAGGAAAAAGCCTCGGGCTTGGGGGTGCTTGGGTTGGGGGGTGGCCTGGGGTTGGGAAGGACCATGCCCCTACCATCTGGGGCATCATTTCATGGGGCAGAATGAGGCGTGCTTTTCTTCTCCCCACCCTGCGCCTCAACTGACGCCCACCTAGATAGGATAATGCAGCAGCACGAAACTTGGGGGCTCTGTGGGATCTACCATTCCTTTAACATTGTGGTTGACAGTGCCAGGAAAGGTCTCTCACCCTTGTTCCCTTCCTTAACCCTAAGGCTTTGTAAAGCAAGGGAACAAGGCACAAGTATTTGCTTTCTGAGTTGCCAGTCCCTTTCTTCCAAGACGGGGGTCTTTGCTTAGCGTGGGCTCACCTCTCCCTGCCACCTTCTTGATCTTTGTCCTTTGACCAGCTCCTCTCAGCCTTACACTTGTCCCACCTCTTTCACAGGCAGGTGCTAAGGTTCCTTGCCCTCTCCTACAGACCAGCAAGCATCTTCAGGTAGACAAACAGGCTCCCTCGTCACAGCCCACCCTCTGGAAATCCCAGTGTCCTGCAGCCTTCCCAGGGGCTGGGAAAGAAAGCAGCAAGACTATGGCCACTCTCCACTTTTATGTGTCTGCACCAGCCCTCCACCAGTCTATCCAGGCCAGCGGGACACTGGCAAGGCATCTCTCCATCCACTCTGCTCTGTGGAACAGTTCCAAGAGCCGATATTCCAAGCCATTTTCTCTGGCAGTTGCCAGGGTTACTTTGAGTAGCATGTGGAGGACTTGGAGGCTATTGGCAATGCTTGGAAGACAGCAACCAGGAGGATCTTGTTGGGGATGGGGGTGCAGCAGACAAGGGGCCTGTGAAGAGGGCAGGAGCACCTGCCTCCATTGTGGGCCCCACTATAGAATGGGTGGCCTTTGAAGTGGCACAGGTTCTCTAGGGAACAAAAGGATGATTAATAATGCTGGGCTCTTTAGTTCCTTGGCTATGATGCCTCCTAGGGCCCTCGCTTACCTCACAGCAGAGCTATTCACCATGAGCTCATTTGAGGTAGCTCCTTGATTCTCAGTTGTGGGACTCTATCACATGTGAAGAGGGGCTCTGCAGATTGCAAAGGGCCTCTGGCTCTCCAGCCATCACCATCCACTGCCTCCCACCTTCCAGGATGGATAGAAGGCAGCCTAGCTGGGGTGGGGGCAGCGGCAGGAGGCAGGGGCCACACTACTGCCAGAACAGAAAGAAAAGGAGAAACAGGGCCAGCTTCTCCCTGGGGAGGGTCCCCCAACCATGGGAACAGCACCAGGAATCTCAAAGGAGTGTTAGAAGGACTTAAGGAAGGTCTCCTGGCCTGGTTTGAGAATCACTGACAAGGAATACACACAACTTCTCAGGAAGAAAGAGTAGCACAGAAGCACACGCATTTGTGCAAACACCCTCTCCAGCCTTTCACACAGTCTAATAATTCACAGACAGCCAGGCAGAGAGGGGCATCTGCCCCCCTTCCCCGATGTTTTCACCTTCCCCATGACCCCAAAGGGGTAGTAAGGCCATAAGACATAGCAAGATAGCAAGGTAGGACACTCTAGACCATGCCAGAATGTCAAAAGTCATGGCCTCTGTGCTCTCTGACATCCAGAGCTAGCTGTGTGCTGTGCAAGGGTGACAGGTGACAGGGTCTTAGGGGAAGCTTGAAGTGGTATTCAGGTGGACACAGGGGGAACCAATTTGAAGCCTCACACTGCATACTGCGAACAGGAAGTCCTGGCACTGCCAGAAGCACAGTTTTCAAGGACGTCAATCATGCATTATAATGGGCTCTTTTAAATGAAGGAGAAATAAAAACAAGTACCATTTGTGCACAATCAATCATATGGACGCCTAAGAAATGATTCCCACAGGCTCCTCTTGAGGACAGTTCTAACTAGAGCCAGTCCTGGCATAGAGGCCCTCTGTGACCTGAGAAGTTTGATCTGAAGGGCGGTGAGAAAAAAAAAATATCCCTCTCAGTCAGCTGTTTTCCAGACTGCTAATGTGGTCCTTACAAATGCCACCATGAGAATCATGCCTTTGGGTTCCAATGATCTCTCCTGGAGTTCTTCGTTTATACTTTGAGGAATGAGAACAGCTTCTTTTCCAATGCAAAAAGCCCTGGGAAGGTGTCACATTCAGCCACTATACCAGTTCAAATACTTGAGTATGAACTAAATTATAGTATTACTTTCAACAGAGTAGTCAGTGACCAATCAGCGTCAGCAGACAATTGGACACGCAGCAGGTAAACCTTGATGGTGGGCTGCAGTGGGCCTAAGGGAGATTGTAGAAAATGCAGGCATCCTGGGCTGCAGCCCTAGCATGTCTAGTGGAATAGGTGTGGGGCAGGAGAAGGGTATGTCTCAGGTGTTTTGGATGCAGCTCTTTTGACACTAGTCCATGGAACTGCTTTTAGGAACTGCTGGCCTAAAGGTAACAGCCAAGAAAGGATCTATCTGAAGAGCCCCTATGGTGCCAGGGGCACTGAGACCCACTTAGTGTGACACATTCGGATGAGGCTTGGCATATTCTAGGCCTGCTGTCTGTTCTGCCCTTTCTTTCTCTCACTCCTGAAAGTTTGACCAGAATGTGAGTGAGAGCTACTATTAGAGAGATGATCCTGAACATGCTCTGATTTATATCCAAATCATGGCAATTTTTGCCTGCCTGTTAAGAGGAACAGATGCCTTTTAAGACACTTCACAGTGGTCAGTGAAAACTCTCAGCCTGGCAGGTCAGGGACATGCGGTGGGGGAGGGGTGGGCATCGTTGTGGGAAAGAGAGAACCCAGCATAGAGAAGGGGAAGGGGCTGATTTTTCTCTAACAGCATAGTTTGGTCAATGAACTGGCCCAACCTCCCTTCTACAGGAACCAGCTCTTCTCCAGCCCTGTGGCTGTCACTGCCCGGTCAAACCTGGGTCAATTCCCAGGTGAAAGGGGTGTGACTCATTCCCCCCTCAAGAACCTGCTGGGGCTGACTATAAAGTCTTGCCAGGATCTCTGCAAACATGCCTGTCCCCACCCTGATCCAAGCCTGGAACTCACCCCTGCCTACCATCCTCACCCAATCCCATTGCTTGTGAGCCCCTCCCTGGCAACAAGGCCATCTCCCCTGCTCACTGACTCCCCTCTCGAAGAGGGAGCAGGAGAGGAATTTACTGTTCTCTGTGGTATGCATCCGGCCTGGTTTTGGCCTTATTTTATTTTATTTTTATGTTTAATTTACATTGTTTGCTAGGTTTGGGGCTTAAATAAACAAAAGCTATGCTTCTCCCCAAGGCCTAGACTTCCTGGTTGCCTGCCAGCAACAGAGTGACCCTTTTAACCTCTTCTCTTGCTCCTTAAGACATTCAGTGTTGGGGGTGGAGTTGAAAGAAAAAGATATTTAGGGTCAAAAACCTGGAAATTCTTAGTGCCAGCCTAAAATACCATCCCCGGCACTTGCCGACAGTATGAATGTTAATAAGCATTGAAGCCACCTTACCAAGGACAGGCGGCTTTTAAGCCCACAGCAAGATTGTAAAAATAAAGCACAAAAATGGAAAGTTCAAAGTATTAGCATTGATTTCTTTTCTTTCTTTCTTTCTTCTTCTTTTTTTAAATCTACCCTACAGATGTCTTTGTACCACCAAGCAAAGACAGAAGTGCCCGGGTCTCTGTGGGTGGGGCCTTTGTGGCACGAGCAACCTTAAAGACCTGTAGACACCAGAGCACGGTGGGCCTGACCAAGAAGACTTCTTGCCAAAGCTCATACAACTTAAAAAATACGGGGAACACTAGCCCCTATGTCCTAGGGCTAGAGGTCTAAGAGCAAACTAACGAATCCTGGTCAACAGTTCTGACATCCTGTTATTTGCTAAAACTAATAATACCATGGAGTTTGTTGACAGAGTTGCAGAAGAGCTAAAGTAAATATGGAAACCGAGGAACAGCCAAGTATAGACAGTTCCTAGCTCAGCAGTTGAGAGGACAAGAGTTTCACAGATACTCCTTGGACATCTTGGGGCACCGGGCACTGAGCATGATTGGGAGATGACCCAGAAGGCATCTGTCAGGTCACTGGGTGATTTCTCTCCAACAATAGGCTGCTGCAATGATGGGTTTGGCCTACAGAGCTGGTACTGAGCTCTCAGACAGACAGTAATGAGATGAAAAATTGAGAGGGACTCCCCTGATGCATTTGTGAAGGGAGTTATGCCCCAAGAAACATCACTTTAGCTCCGATTTTAAATGAACTTGTTCAAGTGGGAAGAAAATATGTCAGAAGGTCAGAGTTTTTTTTTCCACCTTGGCCACTAGCCAGCTGTGGACTTCATGGAAGACCTCTAAACTCTCTATGCTGCTAGACCCGCATCCCTGAAATGGGAGTAATGCCATACAAGGTATGCGTGTTTTATGGATACCCTAATGTCTGGAAACACAAATATATAATTTTATTTTACTTTTTTACAGATCAAAGATGTCTTTGATGACTTTATAAATATTTACCTATGGACTTTATGGACACCCGGTAGGAAGCATAACTGAGCTCTTTGGAGAGTGAAAAAAAGGGCTACAAGAATGTGATAAACTCTATGATAAGTAAAAACTCTGGTTTCCAAACAGCGCTGGCAAAATGGCTCCCCAAGTGAGCAGTCCTTTTAACACTGTTTCAAATTCATCTTTCTAACCTTCTGTCTGGTTTCAATGTTTGTTCTCATGGTTTCACATATACTGCTATGGGCAGGGGGTAGTTCAAGAAGTTGTTGTTAAAATGGAGTCCATATTTAAATTATTCTCCTGAAGGTTCTAGCAATGTTTCCCTGTATGTAGAACTTCTAACTTGCACAACGTTTTGACCCCAAGAACCACTCTGATAGTACAAACAATCAGTAATCAGTAAGACCTCTATTCTTTCTAGCAGTACTGAAGGCACACTCAGACAGGACCACGACTGAAAATGGGTCATGCAAGGTCTCAGGTGAGCACTGATTGGCTTTCTAGACTAGAATATAAACCTTGTGAGGGCAGGGGCTTATCTTATTTACTACTGTACACCCAAGGCTTGGACCGGTGCCTGGCACACAGTACAAATGCAGTAAATACATGCTTAGTAAGTAAAAAAAAAAAAAAAAAAAAAGATTGTCTATGTGTTAGGACTTTGCTAATGGCCTCGTGGGGAACTATAAGCACATTCATGAATTAGTCTTCTGTTAACACTTTAATTTGGGGACAATCGTTGTTTGAGAGAAACTGTGCAGTTACAAACACAAAAGACCTGTGAAAATCAAACATACTTGGGAAACCCAAACATAGTTTAATTGAGTAAGTGGCCGCTAATGACCTGGAAGCACGGCTCAACCACTTAAGTAAAAGGGATAATTCACCCATGTGTGTGCTCCTGGTTCTCCACTAATACTAGGACTTTGGTCAGTTTCCATCTTTAGCTAAAGGGGCTGGGTTGGTTGGGAACAGGTCACCCACAGTGAGCAGTAGAGGGTGATAAAGCCCAGGAACAGGGTGGCCAAGTCTCAGCTGGCACCAGTATCAAAGAGGGATTTAGGGCTAGCAGGCCTGACGCTCTGAGTGAGTGGCAGCCATATAGCTGGAATGATGGGAGTGGGGGGAGGACAAAAACCATCTGGACTAAAAATACCCTGATACTCACTAAGATAAAGGAAATTCTCACCATTAATGTCACCCTTGGGTTTGAAGTCTTGAGGTGCCCTGTTAAAATGGAAAGTCTTTCTCAGAAGGGGAATTGTTTAGTTTTTCTCAGGGAAGGGAAGTGATGACCTGCCTCAGCTTGATCAGAATAGTGGGAGGGGCTTTTGGGAGAAGTAACCCAGGCTGGCTAAGTATAGACTGGTGGGGTGCTGCCTAGGGTGGGGCATCACAATGGGTCCTGGTTATCTGGTGGCCTTGGGATTTCAGGGGACAGGCAAATGTGGCCAAATATTGAAGATTCACTGGCAAGAAACCAAACTGCTTCTGAGTGGGCAGCTTTAAGAGTAGTAGAGTTTAGGGCAAAGGAAATTGTTTTCTCCTTCTGTTCTTGGTAAATGAAAGCAAGCTGTTATGAAGATGTCGTGAGGAGCAGCAAGGCTGCCTTGAGCATATTGGGGATGTTAATCTTCAGCGCTCCCTGCCTGGGAGACCCCGTTTGCTTGCTCATCAAAACATCCTCCCCAGGCGCATCCTCCTCCAGCTCTACTGCCTCATTTATATGGTGGCATAGCTGAGAAATTAACCCCCAGAAGAGTCTGTGGCTGCTGGGGGTTGATGGATTCTTAATCCCTGGGGTAATTTCTTTTTACCAAGAGCCTGCTGCGAACCCAAAGGAATGAGTCTAGTGCGAGAAATTCCAGGTAGAAAGGCAGGACGCTGAAGGAGCTTTCTTTGACCATTTTCTGCCACTTTCTGCTGGCAGTGGCCTTCTCAGCCTGTGCACCAGTCAGCCCTGGCAGCAGACACAATACTGACACTAGAGCTGGCGAGGGAAGCCCTTGCCCCTCATCACCACTCCTTCTTGCCCTTGTAAAACTCAGGAAAAACCTCAGCCCTGGCGCTCCCTCTAGTTTGACCAGGTGATAGCCAATTGCCTGACACCAGGTAGAGCTGGGCCGATAGAAGGAGGCAGGGGAGTGGGGCTGGGCATCCCCCCCTCCACCCCCCGGGCCCTGTTGTGAGGTGTTGACAGCTGGGAGAGGACCTGAAACCAGTTAGCCTGGGGCTCCCAGCCAGCAGTGTATTTTCATCTTGTTTTGACTGGGACCGTCCTCCCCTGTGTAAACACATCCATGTCAGGGGGAAGAAAATGTAGAACAGCTTAAAATAAATGGGTGGAATGCCTCCCACTCATGAATCACCAGTGCAGGGAATGCCCTGCAGGTGGGCCTTGCTTTAAGCAAATCTGACATTATGAAAATTTTAACTTAACAAGAGGGCAAAGATGGACAGCTGTTAGGACTTGACCTACCTCTGGGAGATCTCAAAGCGTCATCGGGTCCAAATAATATCAGCAGCTCCCATGTACTGATTGCTTAGTGAGCACTGCGCGAAAGACGTTAGATACATTAACCTTTTGAATCTTGTCAACGCTGTTAGGAGTTGGGTATTATCTTATCATTAGACCTGTTTTGTGGATGAGGAAACTGAGGCTCAGAGAGGTTAAATAACTTGCCTGGGGCTACACAGCAAGCAAGTGGCAGAGATCAGATGAAACTCCCTGGTGTGTGATTTTAAAGTACTGGGCTGTCTCAAGCGGGAATTGTGCTTTGTTCTGAGGAGGGTTCCAGGCCCAGCTGCACTCCAGGCAGTAACTGGAACCTGCACTAGTGTTCCTTCCCACTGAACTCCCTTCATACAGCTGCAGAGGAATTTGAAAAGGGTCCTTATCAGGGTCAGGGTGGGGAAGGCCTTGGGTGGGGGCTGTTTCTTTCAATTGACTAAAGGGCTCCCAAGGCAATTAATTCCCTGGAAGAGTAAGCCCCCCTGGAATGCCAGGATGGGATGGATCATCTCCATTTCAATTCAGGGACTGGCAGATTGTTTATGGGCAGCTGCTTGACCAGTCTCAGGGCAGGCCACTCAGTAACTGCAAATAAGTACAAACTACCAGACACCAGGCTGGGGAGGGGACAAAAGACCAGTATAATCCAGTATAAGCAAAAACCAAATGTAAACACATATTTTGAAACAAAATGTCACCAATCATGGTCTGTGCAGGGCTGGCCCCCAGGGTAAACTGTGAAGTACGAGTCTGTCTTCAGAACCTTCCTGCTTCCTTTTCGGGTACCTTCCTCCTGCCTGTTCCTTTACGCCACCTGTGCCCTCCTGCTGCCTGGAGTTTGATGGGTCCCACAGTTTCAGGGGTGCAGCAGGGGACCTGCCTTCCTTAGCAATGCCCTCTTTAAGAGAGACTCCCAGTCTCCTTCACAAAAATCAAACGTAAATGGCCTTTGGCCATTTAAAAGGACAAATCGAAGAAATTTGTTTGTGTAAATTGTAGGTAATGGCTTAACAGGTTTTTCTCAGTCAGATCACAGGGGCTTTAATCCAAAGATTTCGGTCAATGCTATAATTTTATTCATACGTGGGGGGTGGTGGGGAAAGAACAAGCTGGAGAGATACAACAGTGGGGGAAAGATTGCTTATCAGTGATGTTCAAATCTTGCCAAGTTGGCCACAATTGACTGTGACTCTAGGTAAGGCTGGCTGTATGAATGTACAGGGATGAATACTATGCTCTTATGCTTGTGCCGTATTCTTTCCAGAGCACAGTGGAAAGAGCACTGGAATAGTAGTCAGGAAACCTGGGTTCTGCTCTGAGTTTGCCCCTGACTACCAAAACAGAACAACAACCTTGAAAAGTTCCAGAACCATTCTGGGCCCATTTCCCCTAACTATAAAACGAGAGGGTTGAGGCTGCAAAATTATATTTATTTGGGTGCTTTTTTGATGAATGATACCTCTATTTAGACTGGGAGCTATATCCAAAGTTTCCTACAACAGTGTCTGGCATATAGCATGTGCTCAATAAATGGATTATGTTGAGTGAAATGAATGAATGAATGGCGAGACTGACTTCTAAGGTGGCTGCTCAGTTCTGATAGTCTCAGCCTCAATCTCCTCAGATGCAGCTATTTGCAACCATGCTTCTTGAGTCAAGAGGCCTTGGCCAAGAGCTGGGTGAGGTCTTCAGGCCCTTGCCCTCAGGACCAGATCACGTCTGCCCCCATGGGGGACAGGGGCAGCCTGCGCTGGGGATAAGCAGGTCTGAGACAAAGGCAGCAAGCAAGAGCTTCCAAGAGGTGCGGAAGGCTTGCAGGATGCTGGATGGGGGTCGGGGGAGGGAGAGGGCTGTAGGAAGGGCAGGGTAGGTCAGGAGGAGGAGCCAGGGGAGTAACTTTTACAACATTTTCTGTAAAACGGGAAACCTAGATAACAGGGACCTGACGGGTGTCTGGGCTGAGGTAGGGAAAAGTGCCGAGTCGCATGGTGACTCAAGGTCAGGAGCTGGAATGGGGCCCAGAGCTCTCAAGCCTCTGCTCACTCCCTTGGGACTGGCCCTTGGCTCCAGGCCAGCTCCCTGAATAGTTCCCCCAACCTCCACCCTGCCCCTCCAGGATTTCAGCTTGTTAGGCCAATCTGCTTCCTTGTCCAGCCACTGCCTCCACTGTCCTCCCTTCCCCTCCCTCTGCCAAGGCTACATGGAAGTCCTTCTCCAAACTCCCTCCCAGGACTCAGCACTGGGGCCCAGTGCAGTCACCCGTTAGAGCTCTCCAAGGCCAGGCCAGCTTCTGGGCAGACTGGCCCGCCTTCCCAGTGTTGCCCACATTCACACTCTGACATAACTCCTCCCCTCCTTATGCAAAAGAAAGGAGGCTAGGCCGGGCGCGGTGGCTCAAGCCTGTAATCCCAGCACTTAGGGAGGCCGAGACGGGCGGATCACGAGGTCAGGAGATCGAGACCATCCTGGCTAACACGGTGAAACCCCGTCTCTACTAAAAATACAAAAAACTAGCCGGGCGAGGTGGCGGGCGCCTGTAGTCCCAGCTACTCCGGAGGCTGAGGCAGGAGAATGGCGTAAACCCGGGAGGCGGAGCTTGCAGTGAGCTGAGATCCGGCCACTGCACTCCAGCCTGGGCGACAGAG
>NC_045445.1:46354120-46396485 GCF_002776525.5 Piliocolobus tephrosceles | reverse complement strand
AAAAAAAAAAAAAAAAAAAAAAAAAAAAAAAAAAAAGAAAGGAGGCTTTGCCAGCGCTACCTTCCTCCCCTCCAAACACCTCTCCCTCCCAACCCGCCCGCGCCCTACTCCAGCCTACTCCATCACCCAAGCCTCTAGGGACACTCCCAGACATTGTTCTCAGGTGCCAAGATGTTCTCCCTTTCCCTCCCTACTCTTTCCTTCAGCAGCACCCTTTCACATTATAACAGGGGCTGCAGTTCCAATCCAAAAGAGTGAATCTTCAGGGGTGAAATTTTAAGTATTAGTGAGTTGGGAGACAGAGAGATTTATGGGGCAGAATTCCTTCCCAGTATTCTTGACATAACACTATGGAGATAGTTACCCACTCTAGATACTCATTAGGCCAGTTCTGGACTTTGCTGCCCTGGGAGTTGGAAGGCTGAAGTTCTGGTCCCACCTCTGCCATTAAAATAGTCTATGTAGGCTGAGTGTGGTGGCTAACACCTGTAATCTCAGATCTTTGGGAAGTCGAGGCGGGAGGATCGCTTGAGGCCAGGAGTTCGAGACCAGCCTGGGCAACATTATGAAACCCCGTCTGTACAAAAGAATTTTTAAAAATTAGCCAGGCGTGGTAGTGCACACCTGTAGTCCCAGCTACTCCCGGCCGAGGAGGGAGGATTCCTTGAGCCCAGAAAGTCGAGGCTGCAGTGAGCTGTGATTGCACCACTGCACTCCAGCCTGGGTGATAGAGTGAGACCCTGTCTCAAAAAAAAAAAAAAAAATTTCTGTGTAACCTCTAGCAAATCACTTCATCTCTCTGCGTCTGAATTTCATCTGTCAAGTGGGGGTAATTACCCCTGCCGTATCCACCTTGGCAGGGCTGCTACAAAAATTAGAGACAATGTGTGCATGCGTGCATGCACAAGTGCACAGGCATGCATAACACAGAGAGAAAGCATGCGCACTTTCTACATGGCAAGACCCTGGACAAATATTAGGGATTATTATCCCCGCTCCCACCTCCACTGCACTGTGCTTGAAGTACTCATTCAGGTTACTTGGCAGAGCTCTCTTCACAAAAAAATGCCAGTGTACCTTAGGCCTGCCCCTTTCTTCTCTCCCAATTTCTGTCCCTCCCCCAAGGCTTGGCCCTTAGCCACATTTGGTCTCCTGCGCACCTCCATCCTGCTTTAAGAACATCTCCCACCCCACCCTTATCCCCCTCACCACCCATCCTGTCCCCTCAAGCCTTCCTCCACCAGCTGAGGGCTTCTTGCCATGCTGTCTCCTTCTCTTGCTACTGTGCCGAATGACCCTGCTTTCACAGCCCTGACCTTGGGTCCTCTCCATCAAAGCTTTAAAGAGGAAGGGACTCTGGGGGGTAATGACTGAACCTGACAATTTTCTACAGAGACTGAGCACAATGCGGAACACCCAGCATGTGCTCCAAAAACACACCATTGTTTGGTTACTTGCGCTGGGGAAGATGTTTGGGGTGGAGTCTGCTTTGGGGCTCCTGAAATCTTGCCAGATAGACAACTGCCTGCCTCACCTCTAGGTTTGGCAGGCACTGCCCATCTGATCTTCCCACCCATTTTCCCCTTCACCTCTCAACCCAGAGAATGGGCTGGGCTGTTTCATCTCTAGGACCCGCACACTAGAATGTGATTTCAATCCTCCCTGGCCTAGTGCCACTGAGTTTCTCTGGTCTCCCCACCTTTCCCCCAGGGATGACAAGCTAAGGAGCAGTCTGGGGCACCCTCTAAATTTCCCAGCACAAACAATCAGCTCCCTCTGTAGGGCCACACCCAAGAGTCTTCTCACCTGAAGAAATCTGGGCTTCCCTTCCCAGAATTTAGGGTTTTGGGCTTTGACCTAGGGGCTGGAAAATGGGGCCCACCATAGTACAGTGTGTATCTAACAGCTCTACTCCTATACACGGTGATGATATTCTCCTTGGCTGGAATGTCTCTCGCTCTGAAGAACACTGGGGAGAGTGTGTCTCCCAAATTGTGCAGGCAAAGCCCTTGCTTTCATCCAAATACTCCCTCCAGGCTGCATTTCAATCCTCCTCCTTGCAAAGAAGGAAATCATAAGCAAAAGGTGACCTTGCTAGACCTTGCCAGGGAACTGGTGACAGGGTGGCAATGCATGGCCTCATTTTTTGGCCCCTGCCACCTGTCTGTCTCCCTCCCTCTGTCTGCTGCTGGGGCCTCATGTTGGCAGGCAAGTTGGGAGGAGGTGGGACTCGCTGGAGAGGCCATCTGGGGAAGCTGGTCCTGTAATGGAGGCGAAAAAGGTGGTCTTGGGGGACCAAGGCTCAGGCAGGTAAACGTGAAGACTCTGAAGCAAGTGAGGGAAGAGGGAAGTGGGAGGTTGGCAAGAAAGATCATAAATTGTCACTTTTTTTTTTTTTTACCAGTAATGGTAAGAGTAATAACAATAATAATAGCTACTTATTGAGAGTTTATTATATACCAGGCACTGTGCCAAGCACTTTTCACGCATTATTTTATCTATTGTTCACAACAAATCTACGTAAAAAAAAAAAAAAAAAAATTGCAGATGACAGATGAGGAAGCAGAACCTTATAGAGGTTGTAACTAGCCCAAGGTCGCACAGCTAGAGCTGGGATTTGACGATACAGTTGACTCCAGAACCCACACTCTTCCCCCTTACCCAACCCTCACTGTCCTTGCTCCAAGCATGGGTCGTCACTGAAGGGCTCACCAGGCACCATCCACCACAGTTTGGCCTCTCAAGGCCCTTGGAGCCTCAGTTACTTGAAATAGTTTTGTTTTTTTTTTTTTTACTCCATTTTTTTCTCCCTAAGAGGCCAACATACCAATGAGAGATTTGCTTAACAGCATCCAACAGATGGGGCAGGAATCACACAAGAGTACTGGGCTCTGAATCACGAGAAAGACCAACTTTGCCCCGGTCCTGCCATGAAATTGTCATGTGACCCAAGGCAGGTTGAATCCCCTCTCAGGGCCTTGGTTTCCACACCTGTTCAGTGCTATTTTTGGTCCTGGGCAGGGATTAGTGATGTATAAAATTCAAGAGTATCAAAGACTTAGTGATGGGCCCTTGACCTCACTCTCCTGAGTGGAAGAAGGCCTGGCAATTTGAAAGCATTTCAGCTCCCCACCTTCCACTTGGAGATCATGAGTCTGCTGTAGCATTCACCACCACCCTCAGCATTTGATTCCAGGACCAAGTAAGATCTCCATGCCAGGCAACGGCTCCTCACCAGCATGCCCTCCAACCAAGCCCTCTCTCACTGAACATGCGTTAATGTCCTTTCCAATCACCCCTCTGAGATGTCCTTGCCTTGCTTTTTCCTTCCTCTTCTCCTTCTTCCCCTCCGCACCCACCTCCCCAGCTGACTATTGCTCTCAGAATGCCATTCTCCTTCACTCTTGACATATGTAGCTGACCCATACCAACCAGCTGGCTTCTCTGAATGCACAGTTCTCCCCTTTGGCTTACTTGGCATCTTCTGGATTCTTTTTGTTGTGTTTTGTTTTTTTTTACATATTCAAAGAGATGAAAGGAACTCTGAAGATGAACTGGTTCAATTCTCTCCCTTTTTGGGGTGAGGAAACTGAAATTTGGGTAGAGCCAATGACTTGTCCAAGGTCACACAGACAGGTAGGGACAGAGTCAGTACTCCAACCAGACCCGTGTAATTCCAGAGCCTCTGCTCTTTTACTCTGCTCCCTTGGCCTTTAAGCCTTGGCTCGCCAGCCACCATCACCATCTCCTTCTCCAAGCGTACCTCTTTTTCATGACACACCACTGAGCCCTGATTCTATTCTCTAATTGTTTGCTATGTGTATATCTAGTTTTCCCAACGACAAAGCAGTATGAGTCGTAAGGGGCTAACTCATTCCTCTCACTTGAATGAGGTACAGAGGAGGGAAGTGACCTGCCTAAGGTCACACAGCTCATTAGTGATAGAATTGGGAACAGGATCTTGGTCCCCAAGCCTCAACTTGGGGCCACTTCCACTATACCACAATGCAGCACACCTCTCTTTCTCTCCCCATTTCCCCCTTCTGTGCTGTCGTGGAATTTTACAATCTTGTCCCTTTCTTCTTTATATTCTTCTTCTCATTCCTAAATTCTGCACTTTTCATAACAAGCCTGCTGGATTTTAGAACTGGAAGGGACCTCTACCTGTCACTTAGCAGACGAGAAAACTGAGACCAGGAGAGGGAAAACAGAGTCTCTGAAGTCACACAGCTCATTAGTGGCACACTGTGCTTGATTTGTATGGCTGTTCTTGCTTGAAAAGCCCCCTTCCAGGCATGACCAGATCCAGCAAGATCTGAGAGTGTTTGGGCCCAGGGTCACACAATGTCCCTGGGGAAAAGTAGAAGGAGCTGAGAGGCCCGGAACCACCCACATCCTCTCACATCCCACCCCGGGAAGCCCAATTTGGCCTTGCTGAGGGAGGTGACTATCAAGTATGTGTTGAGATAAAGTCATAGCCTCTCCAATTCTCAGTTCATGGCCTAGACGGTGGCGTCAAAGCCCAAATGGGCTGCAAAACGAGGTCAGTTAACTGTCCTCTCAATGGAAAAATCTTGTTAAATCAATAGCACTTAAAACGTCAACAGACCCAGAGACCTTTCCTTTGTTTGTTTTTTCCTCCTGGGCCGGTCTTTCTCACCCACCCTGCTGTGAAGGCACAGACAACACAGGAATCCAGCTAGGGAAGTTGCAAAGGCCAGACCATGGCTCCCAGGGTCCCTGGACCAATGGGGGACAAGGGGCATGCTGAGGTATAAATGACTTGTGAAGACCCTGGCCAAATCCCTCCTTATTCCCCCAGGCAATGTTATTCAGATTCAAGGCCCTCCCTGGCAACTGGCACCTGGTTGGAAATAACCAGGAGCTACTCAAAACTCCAGCAGAGATTCTGGAAGCTCATCCCTGCCCCAGCTTTGCCACACAGGGGTTTCGCTAAGTAAGAGAACAACCAGAAAGCCAATTAGACACCACCATGGGGCCTTCCTGCATTGGGAAGTGTCTGAGGTTCTCAGACTGGAGTGGATGTTGGCTCTTTTCCCAGACATCCTCCCCACTACACACCATGGGTGTATTCTACCTTCCCTCCACGCACAAAGAGGGTGGCTGCCTCCATGCTGGTTTTTTTTTTTTTTTTTTTTTTTCAAACAGGCTTCTTCCTGCTCCCAAACTGATCCTACTGCACAGAGCCTGTACTTTCTCCCATTAAATGAAGTCCTTCATATGAGAGTATTGTGAGTTGATTCCAACCAGGATTCATTTGACAAAAATTTATTGAGCCCCTACTTTGTGTGGCTTCTCTCAACAGTGTTTTGTGCTATCAAAGACCATTGCATCCCATGAGTTCCCACTGGGAAAACAGAGCCAGATCAATGGCAGATTTGTTGCTACCAGGCAGAGAAAGCTCAGCAGAGATGTGAATTTAGGTCCTGGGAGTAAGTGTGTGCCATGGTGTGAGTCCCTGGACACTGGGATATTGATGTATAGGTGCCTGGGGTGGTGAGCTGGGAGATGCCCTTTCCAGATGAACTCCTAAGACCAGGGACAAACACTACACCCCAGAGAAGTTGTCCTGGCTGGCTGCAAGCGGCAGAAGTGAGGACAATTCCAGGGCTTTCCATAGCTAAGAAACAACTGTGTCCTCTGGTCTTGGTCCTAGCAGCAAGGATCACTGTCCGTTGTCCTCCCAAGAAAGTCAAGGGACAGGCATTTTGGGAGACGCAGCCCCCTCTTTTCTGATATGTCCCCTGGGCACCTGAGTTTGGTTCCGTTGCTGGTCAAGACGCATCTAAGTCATTTAAAGGCAATTAGGTAGCTCTTCAGCGGAAAGGTTTCCTGGTTAAACACCCCACCCCTACCTCTTGAATGCATGAACAAGATTTTGCAGCTCATCTTCTCCTAGGCAATGTCTTGGCCCTGTGCCTGCTCCCCCAACCCTGCCCTCTGGGTGATCTTGCTCAAGGACGCCAAGGGAGTTGGTGGCAGAGGCTGGGAGCACAGCCCAGGTTTCCTGGATCCTGGCCTAGCACTCTTGCCACCAGACCCTGTTGCCGCTCCCTCTCCTCTCTTGCCCTTTGTGCCCAGTCTGCACCCTCTGGAGGCGCATGCCCCACATCCCACTAGTTTTCATGGGCGAGATGTTTCTATTCAATATCATTTGGCAGTTCAGCCATATGGGGCATAGGGAGTCTGGCCTTCTGCTACCCATGGGGCCAGGCCTGGGTGAAGGGAGGGGGAGAGCAGGCTACTCTGCTGGTCTGGGACCAGCAGAGCTGGGTCCTTAAGGCAGTAATTTTTACCAGGGGCTGTAAGTGTGGCCCATGAGCTTGGCTTCCCAGAGCTAGGGCCAGGTCACTGTGGGGTCCCCCCACCCCCAGCCTTGTTGCCATGACACATGGTTCTACAAGTGCTGAGTGGCATTGTCAGAGCCGGATGCAAACAGCACGCAGCAGGGGCTAGCTGTGAGCCAGTTGGCCAGCTGACATTTCAGGGTCCAAAGAGCTTGTGTGTACTGGACAAGCTGTTTATTGTGGTCTTGGCACTGCCCGGCCCTTCAGACAGCAACAAATGCTCCCAAACTGGGAAAGGAGAGGAAATAAGGAATCAGTCGTAGCCAAAGAAGACCTGGACTCTCTTCCCTTACACCATTTGCTCCCTGCAGCTGACATGCTGCTGGTGCCAACCATCGGAAGTGCCCTTGCAAGGGAACTGGAGGGACAAGCCCCACAAACCTCCATTCGTGAAGACCTACATCACAAATTGCGGGAATGCCCACGTCCGCATCTTCCTGACTGCCCAGCGCTCAGAAGCTGCTGCTGAGGGAAGGTGGAGCAATGGGTATATTATGGACTAGGAATGAGGAATCTTGATGTCACGAGGTTAACTGGCACTTCAATGATGCAGGCTCCACACACACACACACACACACACGCACACACAGGCGTGTACACACACACACACATGCACCCTTTCAGGGAAATGGTCATAAATGGGCTGTGATAAAAATGGTCCTTTCCAGTCCTGGCCTGGTCCTTCCAGATATACTCAAAGTTGACCTCACACACGCTGGGGAAAATGTGGCAAGGGCATGTGTGTTGGAGCATAGGTGAGGTGCACAGGTGAGAAAAAGAAGACCCCACATGAGGGAAGCAAGGAAGCCAGAGTCTGGAGAAGTTGTGGGGAAGGTGGAGCTTCCCAGAAGACACTTATTTAGCCCCATGCCCAAGGGCCAGTCTAGTCTGTCCCATGGCCTGAGGGGAAGCCCTACCTGGAAGGGACGGAATCAGGGATAATGGGTTGAGCTCTGCCTCAGGCTCTTGACTTCTGCACCTCATTCCACCCAGGTTTGTAATTGCCAGGGCTGGACATACATAATTACTGAAGTGTCTTCTTAGTGTCCTGCTCGGGGTCTTTGATCTGTCTATGGTTGATCACATAGTCAGTCCTATGAGCCCATTAGTGTGTGATCGACATGCTTGATCATCACACATACACTGGGCAACGGGAATGAACACCAGCAGCTAACAGTCATTAAGCACCTGCTTTTGGCCAAATGTGGCTCAAAGCACTTCATATACAGCATATATGTTATCTCAATCAACTTTCTCAACTCAGGAGGTCAATACTGTTTGTATCACTTCCAGTTTGTCGAGGGGAACTCTGAGGCTCAGAGAGGCAAAGTAACTTACCCAAAGTCATACCGGATAGAGAAAGTGGCTGACTAGGGATTCAAATTGATGTCTGGCTGCTTCCAAAGCCTGAGCTCATTACACTTCAGGGCCACTTGTGACTAAGCATATGAGCATGCCCATTTGTAGAAGAAGCCTCAGGGAGGGAAAGAACAGTAAGAGACATCCAGCCGGGCGTGGTGGCTCACGCCTGTAATCCCAGCACTTTGGGAGGCCGAGGCGGGCAGATCGTGAGGTCAAGAGGTCGAGACCGTCCTGGCCAACATGGTGAAACTCGGCTCTACTAACAATACAAAAATTAGCTAGGCCTGGTGGCGCACGTCTGTAGTCCCAGCTGCTTGGGAGGCTGAGGCAGGAGAATCGCTTGAACCCGGGAAGTGGAGGTTGAAGTGAGCCGAGATTGTGCCACTGCACTCCAGTCTGGCAACAGAGCAAGATTCAGTAAAAAAAAAAAAAAAAAAAAAAAAAAAAAAAAACAGAGAGAGAGAGAGAAGATCCAAGATCCAAGATCTTGGCTGAGGTTGAAGAACCATGATGGTGAAACAGTGGGTGGGTGTACCACAGAGGAAGGATGGGAAGCAGAGTGCCCAGCAGATGCCAGAAGCTAAGATTATGTAAGTTTGTGGCCTTGCCCCTCTTGGTAACCCCCATAGCAACCAAAACTGGTGTCTGCCATTTCACTGGTACTCATTCAGTCAAACTCTGCTAAAGAATGAATAAGCTCAACATGGCAACCTTGGGAAATACACAAAGACCAAGTTACTGCCTCCCACTTGGTAAGACCCAAGCTTTAAAGTGAGTTTCCCCAGAGTCCGGGACACCAGACATTACTTAAGCCCCAAGCACATGACAGGCATTGGGAGTAGAGAGATGAACATCACAAGGATCCTGCCCTTGAGGTGTGGCCAGGCTGGCAGGGGAGATGTTAGGTTTGCCTAAGTCACTTCCAGGGGTCTACTGAGGTATGGGCATAGTTAGGGAAGAGAATGAAGCCCCAGACCTCCTCAGGGATGGGGCTGTTGCCTTCAGCTCCCAGAACTCAGCACTGCCACACACAGAACTAGGCAGCCCCAGTGGCATCTTTCTCCATGGGGTTGCTTCTACAAACGCAGCTTGGAGCTGCCTTTTGGGGCTATGCTGGCCACTTTAGCTGGCAAATTGGGAGCTTGAAATGAGTGAGGACTGGGAGAAGGGGTGAAGCCACTGTAGATCCCCCTTTCCCATTCTTTCTTAGTGTCTGGCAGTGAAGCCCCCTCAACCACACCCCAGCAAGCAGAGAACAACTTTCCTCAGAGCTCTCCCCCATTCCCACATTGTCTCCTCCCACTCTGGGAAGCCCAAGGCTTAGAGAAATGAATCCAAGTAATTAACTAATTAATGAATATGGATGGCAAAGTTGCTGAGGTTGCTGGAAAACACCCTGTTGCCGCCAACACACACAGCCCAGCCAGGCACCCGCCTCCCACCATGGGCGAAAGGAGGCTAAGGAGAAACTACTGGACTGTATCTCCTTAAGGCTCTAGCTGCAGCAGAAGTGCCCACGACCCAGCAGCCCCTTGCTCAGTGCCTGGAGACCAGCTCATGGGTAACACATCCCCTTGCAAGAACGGCCTCCTCCAATCCAGCTGGGGCAGCAATCTGCTCAGTTGCTCAGCATCAAGGGTATTCTTTGTGGTCCAAGGAAGTCTGTCTGTAGGGCTAGCCCAGTGCAAAGTGCAAGGCTGCAAGAGATGGATGGATGGAGATAGGAAAAGGGGAGAGAAAAGGAGAAGGAGAGACTGAGAGGCACACACAGCTGGCAAGAGCCCATCTCCAGCTGTTGGGAGGGCTGTTTCCTTTGATAAAGCACTTGGCAGTACTCCCAGTTCTGTAGTTTCTGGCCTGCGAAAGCACACCCGGAGCACGAGCCTGCCTGTGGGAGGACTTCAGCCTTGCTTTGTTTTCTTTCTTTCCTTATTTTAAGCTTTAGAAAAGGCCCCTCCCCTCCCAAGGAACCTTGTCCCTCCCCCAGCACCTGGGCAAAGTGAAGTTGCACCAGCAGGTGATGTGGGCTGGGCTTCCGGGTGCTTTCACAGAAAGTCAGTGCCACAGAGCCATGTTAAAGGGCCTGGGACGGGTGTGCAGTTAAGTCTCAGCATATACTTTCAGGCACATGTATGTAAGAGAGTGTGTGTATGTGTGTGCACGTGCGTGTGTGGTGTGTAGGAAAGGGGAAGGGCGTGGGGGGAGGGAGGGAGAGAGAGAAAGAGAGAGAGAGGGAGACAGACTGAGTTGTGTGTGTCTGAGAGGCTCTGCTTGTTTGTTGTGGCTTATGCTGCCTTCTGTGTGGCACATCACCACTGTTCTCCCTGCCGAGGCTCCTTTCAGCTCACTAATGCTTCTCTGGAAGGCCTGGGAAATAGAGGGAGTCCCCGTGTCACATGATCACGCAGAACAACAAGACTTATCTCTGCCCCCTGGTCTTCTGGCTTTGTGGAAGTCCGTCTCTCCCCCTTCCCCCTCCTTCATAAAAGGAGCAAGGGGGCTTGAAGGCACCCGAGGTCCCTAGGAGGGACCAGAGCCTGCAATGTGGCAAGTCTGCCTGCCCCCTCCCTGCATTTACAGTCCAATGACCCAACGCCCCCAGACCCCAGACAGTTTCACCAGCCCCCGCAGGGCCTCCCTGCGAGTTTCCCAGATTCCTGAGGGGAACCTGATCCCACCCTGGGATCAGCATGGGCTCTTCACATCATCCCCCAGAGATCTCTGTTCCTCAGGAGCCCGGAGAGCAGCGCCCGTTCCCACAGGCAGCCAGCCCCACAGCACCTGTGGTTGGGAGGTGACCTCCCAGAGTCAGTGGTGAGGCCGCCCAGGGAGAGGGCCCTGTGGCCGGGCAGGAAACACGAGCAGAAGCGACAGAACTTCCCCTTGCCAGCCCAGGCTGCCAGGATAACCCTGGACACTGCCCCGTCTGACCCGCTGCCCCACCATGCCCGTCCAAGGCTGGAGCCAGAGCGGCCCTTGGCCCTGAGCGATGGGAGAAGCCAGTTCAGAAGAAGCAAACACGGCACAGTGACAAACACAGCCTGGGAACTTTGCACCAGCTTCCACACTGGAAGGCCTCAAATGTCCCTTGTTCCAAACAACCCCCCACACTCCCCAATAAAAGTATTTACCTCATGAAGAAAGGGAGGGCGCTAGACTCACAGAGCAGACAGCAGAGCCAGAAGGGCGATCATCTAGTCTGATCCTTTCATCTTACATATGGGGAAACTGAGGCCCACAGTGAGGAAGAAACTTGCTGGCTAGCAGAAGAACTGGCAGTAGAAGTCAAGGCACTTCCCCAAACACTTCCAGCTCCTAGCCATGGTTGAAAGAAGATATACCAACCTGAGGCCCAAGCAGGTATTTCGGGCCCCAGATGCAGTAGTCCTGGCTCCAGAGTTGGACTTGTGAGCTGAGGACGGCCAGGACGCTTGTGTGGTGCAGAGAGCACTCTAAGCCCCTTTACTTGTCAATAGACATGCCTATTGACACTGCTGGACCAGGTGGGCATCACATGTGGGGCTCGATGTCAAGCCTGAGTTGGATTGAAGACCTTTGCTCTTTCCTGCCCTCATTCTTTCTGGAGTGCTCTTCCTACCCAGGGCTCAATCTCTGGAAGGGAGGGGAAGCATGGCCCTAGTTTTTCCACAGGTTGTGGGTGAGGGAGGAATCAACAGGGGAACAAACCCATGTCTGTAGCCTTTACCACTCCTTTGGGATTCAGATCCCACCTTGCTCCTTCCCAGTCTAGATGTAATAATACTCCAGTTGAGGCCCAAGTGTGTAGCCTGAAATGAGCACAAGAGAAGTGGGTGGGTGGGAGTGCCCAACAGCTTTGAGAAGGTGATAAGCCATGGGAAACTTTCTTAACATTTAAGCCTGCTTCATGGCCAGACTGTAGGTAGATGGCAAGCTTCACTAGGCTGACCCAGGTATGCCCAGGCCAAAATTAAATCAATCAGGTCGATTGATTTAATACATGCTCAAGCCATGGGCCAGGGCTGAAGCTGAAGCCACTGATACTGCTGCCCTGCCCTCTCTGACATGGCCAACCTTCCAATGCTGCCAGTCGCTAATCCTTCACTGTAGCCAGTGTGGAAATAGCACACTATGTTCTGAGATAGGGTGACCTGGATATCTGGGAGAAAATCCATTAAAATGAAGAGCTCAGGCTGGGCGTGGTGACTCACACCTGTAATCCCAGAATTTTGGGAGGTTTAGGCGAGCAGATCGCTTGAGCCCAGGAGGCAGAGGTTGTGGTGAGCTGAGACCATGCCACTGCACTCCAGCCTGGGTGATAGAGTGAGACTCCGTTTCAAAAAAACAAAAGGAAAAAAAAAAAAAAAAGAAAAATTTAAAAAAAGCTCAGCATCAAAGAAAATCGTGCCTACTACTTTTCATATTTACACACATGCTATGAAACCGATTCTAACCATCTGTATTCTTGTTCTTGCTGATGACTGTGATATACTTGCAACATTTAGAACAAGGTCTTCTTTGGCCTTCCACACATGAAATTCTGCACCAAGATTCCAGACAGTTGCAACTGTCACCTAATTCCTCCTAATGCCAGAGCCCATCATTTTATAGGACATTTTGGTTTGTGCTATTTTGCTCCTGTGGATGTATTCCTTTATAATTGTTCTTGAGTGATTTTTTCCATGTGTATCCCATCTCTCTAACTTGACCCAAAGCTTCCGAAGGGTGGGAAGCAGGCTTTTGGTGTTTTGTTTTTGCTCCCCTCCTCCCTTCTCCTGTGGCACCAAGTACAGTTGTGTGGGCAAGAATATGGTCTCAATGGTGCTTTTTCAACTCAGTAACAACAACTGGGGAGACCAGTATAATTTCTGAATTCATCTGCAAAGTGCATCCAGTGATGACGGAAATCTGCAGCTGGATGTATCCGTTGCAGCAAAGAAAGAGCTATTCTTGAAGGGAGGGCCACCCAAAGCCAGCATATCAGTTGACTTAACCACCCCCTCCCTGTCCCATCTTGATGAAATAACAAATAAGTAGTTGGGACAAAGGTGGGGTGCCTCACACCAAGCAGCCATTAAGCCTATGAGCTGGACATTCCATTCCATCCCAGCATCCTCTCCTCTGTTTCATCCATCTCTTTGGCAACAGGATTTTAGGCTGATTTCTAGGTGCCTTTCCAGAAGTGGCAGTCTCCCTGAATCTGGCCACGTGACTACATCAGATCCAAAGAGAGTTACTGATAGGAAATCATTTGATACTAGATATCATGTTTGTTCATTAATGTGTATTAACATATACTTTGTTTATGGGTTTACCTATGAGAAAACACAAGGAGGCTGGTTTTGATGGTGGACACACATTTATGGATGGGAGCCGTGAATAATTAGGAATATTTAACCTAAAATACCCCTCAAATCAGAACTGTCTCTAGTTTGTACTTCTCTTCTGCTTTGCAAGTAGCTTTACAGACTGAGTAGCTTGAAATTTTAAATTTCTAACATGAAGAATACAAAAGTAGCCTGCAACCTATATTATAGCTAAAGACTGAGAATTTAGCTAATATCTTGAAAGAGAGAACCACTTACTATTAACCAAGTCATTAATTAGGGTCATGTTTGCACTTCAATTGTCAGCTCCAAACATCTGTTTGCTTAAACCAAGGTCACTTTAGTTTATTACAGTTATAGCCACTGGTGAGATAATCTGCTTAGATTTCACAAGTATGTGTGAATTGCTTACCTCAGCCCTTATTTTCACAGAATAAGAGTTCTCTTGAAGGCACAGGGTCAGACTAAAGATAATAAATGATTTTCCTTCTCAATAGAACTAAAAACAAGCCTTTAATTAATTCACCAAAATTCTAGGATTGAATATCTATATTACATTTCTTGACGATGTTAATCTGTCCAAGGGTGACCCACAGGATTCCCATTGATCCAAGAACAATCTTTAGGCAGACATTTCATTGGCTTGGAGATTGTTTCCCAATCATTGAGCCCTGCAATTCTCACTGGTGGAGTCACCCTCACTTTGTTGGAAGAGACTGCAGGTGGCCTGGGAGAGGGGGCACCTCTCTCTGTATCTTATGAAAAAGAGAAAGGAGGGACACATGGTACAAAATATCTCCCTAAGAAGGAGGAAGCACAGGCAAAGAACTAAGGAGGTCTGGGAGTGCAGAAAAGGGAAGAGGGGCCAGGACGGTTCTCCCAGGCAGGTCCAAGACTTGAGGACAGTCCAGACATATACACTCTCACTAGACAGACAGACAAGACAGACACACACACACAGACATACACACACACTCATGCATACACACACAGGCAGGCACACATGCCTCCTTCGCTTCCTTGGTCATCCCGACTCTCAAGGAGTACTACTTCCATACACAGGATTTGACTCAGATGGAGTCACATACACAAGAACACCAACCCTCCCAGATGCTATACTTCCAGCTGTCCCTTCACAAATACTGGTAGGCCCCCATAAGTATATTTACCATACATTTTTCCATACCTTTTTGCATACAGCGTAACAGATTTTTTTTACGTACACCCTCATCACTCCTCAAGTCCCTTCCACCCACTCAAGTCCTGATATATGTACGGAGTTAGACATACACACATTCATGGGTGTCCTCCTTCCCAACAAAGGCAAAAGGAGTCTGCACTCAATACATTCTTTGTTCTTTCTTCCTTGGTGGATTACATTTGGAGGAGTGACTGGACAGCTAGGTGAACTGGATAAATACTTTTTCTAATGGTTCTTAGCATGATGGAAAAGTCCATCAAGGACATTTGAAATCCCTCACAGAGTTCACTCCCTTGGCCTATAGACAAGACACCAGTGGTAACCTTTAGTGACTGCCAAAAGCTTCTAAGATTCTCTTAGTCCTGCTATGCTAGCTGACCTTTGCAAGGAATCTTGGGTATTCCAAACTAAGAACATTTAGTATAAGAAACAAAACCAAAACAAAATCTTTCCCTGATAGTTAAGAACAATATGAAAATATCTGTCCAAATTAGCAGGCCTGGCCTGCGGCAAGATGGTGAAGAAAGAAAAGTTGATGTGAAAGCCCACTCTGCTGTGTGTCCTCTTGCAGCTTGCTCACTCCCCCTTATCACACACGCCCTGGGACCGCATCTTGTCCCCTGCCAGGCTTACTCTGTTCTGGCCATAGAGGCCTAGAGCTGGGAAAAGGACTTTTGGATTTGACTAGAAGGAAGTCATGGGGAAGCTCAGAAAGAGAAGTGGGCCTGTCAGATCTAAGCAGAATGTAGTGTGACATCTAAGTGGTGGGCACTGTGATCTACGCAGTGCAGTCTGCACAGAAAACCTAGCGACCAGTGAGTTTTTACCCAGTCCCACCAGCCTGCCCATTAAAAAGTTCAAATGTGGCTTGGCTGAAAAGCAATCAGATCTGTTATTGACACTGTTTCATTCTGAATAGCACAGAGGACTAAAGGCTTTCTTTACTTAGTTCATTAGTTAGCTAACAAGCATTTTTCAAGCACCTACTGTGCATGGAGCACTGTCCCAGACACTCGGCTGTTGCCGTTGCTGCTCTGCTATTGAATTTCTAAATACAGGCTGTTGCCAGACATCCAATTTTCTGAGTGCTTGCTCTGACAGGGAACAATGACTAATGAACCAAACATCAGGGAGGGCCCTCTGATCTCCAGCACAGAACATGCCCATAACAGCAGATTCTAATTTGTTCAGCAAGCAGCTGCCAATTCTTCTGGGATCTTAATTACCTGGAGCAGTTTATGTGGGTGAATCCCCTTGGGAGAGAAACCCTGAACCCTGTCTTTCTCACACCCTATCATACCCCAGGCCCTATAAATGGCTTTTAACTCCCAGTCACTACATATGGGTCCGAGGTCCAAGCCACAGCAGTTCACCAGACAGGCATTCCAGGCACTGCCCACAGCCTTCTTCACACCCCTGCACACACACCCCTGCACACACCCCTTCACACACATGCACACACATGGAGGGATCAGTATGTAAATAGTGGAAAACTCAATGGACTGCAAGTTAGGAGACAAGGGTTTCAATCCAACTCTGCCTCTCCTTCTCTGTGTGACCTTGGGCAAGACTTTTTCTATCTCTGGGCTTCTGGAAAATGAGGGGCTGGACTAGATAATCTCTATGAGCCTTTCCAATTCTAGTACTTGAAATTCTGCTCCTCAGAATGAAATGAGACTCAAGTGAGCTGTGACAAGATCAGATTTGTGGAGTGGGGATGAGATAAGGTAAGGCCAGTGGTCAGCTCAGAAGCCCCAGAAGCCACCATCATGGAGAAGGAAAAATCGCTGCCTCCTTGGGTCAGCCCTTCCCAAGGTTCCATACTGCTTCTGAAATGATTCACAAATAAGGCTGGTGGATCTGGGGCATAGTGGGATCTTCCTCCCTTCTGCCTCATCTCCCTCCCCTTTCATTCCTTTTACAACCCTTGTTCCAACTCTTGTTCCCTTTAACTAGCCCATCAGCTCACACCGACTAGTTCTTTTTAGCAAACTCTTCAGAAAGGCCAGCAATTAAATGGTCTCAAGAGTCTCCGGAGTCTGTAAAATGTAAATAATAGCCCCTGCCCTGGCGGCCTTCACAGGCTTTCCAGAGGATCAAATAAGATAAAGTCTGTGAAAGTGCTTTAGAAATTGTCAAGTGCTATGCAAATGCGAGGGATTATTATTAATGATGGGTGAGGAGGCAGCCACATGATGTGAGAAGCAGAGTGCCAACCTGCCTGCTTTGCTTACCATCTTAACTGGGCAAAGGCATTGGCATTGCCAGCCTATAGCTAGCCTGTAGTAGGGACGGTTATTTGCTTAGCATCCTCCCCCACTGGACTCTGTCTGCTAGCAGAGGGCAGAGCCAGAGGGAAGAGGAAAAAAGGACAGGACAGGTCAGGCGCGGTGGCTCACGCCTGTGATCCCAGCACTTTGGGAGGCCGAGGCGGGAGAATCACCTGAGCTCAGGAGTTCAAGACCAGCCTGGCCAACATGGTGAAACCCCGTCTCTACTAAAAACACACACACACACACACACTAGCCGGGCGTAGTGGTTAAGGTTAGGGTTTCTCAAAAAAAAGAAAAGAAAAGGACAGGAGGGCAGGAGGCGGTTAATTCTGATATGGAGAGAGAAAGGCTTAGAGTAGTGATCTTTTTTATCGTTTAGAAACAGGGTCTTAAGGCCGGGCGCGGTGGCTCAAGCCTGTAATCCCAGCACTTTGGGAGGCCGAGATGGGCGGATCACGAGGTCAGGAGATCAAGACCATCCTGGCTAACACGGTGAAACCCCGTCTCTACTAAAAAATACAAAAAAAACTAGCTGGGAGAGGTGGCGGGCGCCTGTAGTCCCAGCTACTGGGGAGGCTGAGGCAGGAGAATGGCGTAAACCCAGGAGGCAGAGCTTGCAGTGAGCTGAGATCCGGCCACTGCACTCCAGCCCTGGTGACAGAGCAAGACTCCGTCTCAACAAAAAAAAAAAAAAAAAAAGAAACAGGGTCTTGCCAAGTTGCTCAAGCTGATCTTGAACTTCCGGCCTCAAGCGACCCTCCAACTTTGGCCTCTCAAAGCACTGGGATCATAGGCATGAGCCACCATGCTTCGCAGATTTAAAATAGAATCTCACATAGAAAATCCAATTTATAAAACAGACAAAAGCAGAGCTTCTCAGGGTGAAGTTGGGGTGATGGGCATGGGGTCCCACTGGCTGGATCCTCCACTTGTCCTTATGATCACTCCAGTGGCACACAGTGTAATTGGGAGTGTTGAGCAGGAGCCCTTGCTTAACACCTGGTGCTCCCAGGCATCTCCAGGGGGCAGCCACAGCCTCGACACTGGAGGACTTGGGGTGCAGGGCACAGTGAAGAAGGGGGAGAATGCTTTAGAAAGGCAGACAGAGTTATGCAGCTTCATCGAGTGTCCCCACAACAGGCCTACATTCTCCGGTTACCCTAGAATGGGGTTGCAGCTTTAGCGATCAGTACTGGAAGGCCTATTAAAAATGTGGATCCAAGAGGGGTATGGTGGCATGTGCCTGTAGTACCAGCTACTTGGGAGGCTAGGCAGGAGGACTGCTTGAGCCCAGGAGCTCCATGCTATTTTATGCTATGACTGCACCTGTGAATAGCCACTGTACTCCAGCCTGGGCAACATAGCAACATAATAATAAAAATGTGGATTCAGAAACGGGTTAAACAAAGCTGTGGGCCAAGTGGACGTGAGCAATACTCTTGCTTTCTTGCTTAGTTTTTTTTTTTTTTTTTTGTGGTGTGGCGGAGTGGGGAGCAGTTGCTCCCTAGGGTGAGTCTGCTGAAGCAGCACCTTCCACTTGTGGTCCCACCAAGAATAAGCATCCCTGGCATGGTGAGAAGGCAGAGGCCAAAAGGAATTGGCCAGACATCTTCAGGTGGGCTCAGTGGCCAGGCAGGTAGAAACCTGACACCAGCTCAGAAGCTGAGCAGAGGAGAAATGCTGGAAGTGGCGGGCAAGACGGCAAAGCGAGGACTGCAAGCAAAACTGTAGACCCAGTATCACGGGCAAGGGGCATTGGGCCTGACCAGGATTAGAACCCAGAAACAGGAGACAGAACAAAGAGAGAGCTGGGGAGTTGGGAGAGGGGGTGGCTGAGAACAGTTCCCTCATGAAGCACTTGCCCCATTTTCCCATCCTCCCCACCCAAGCAGGCTCAGCAACAGGGCACATCTGACTAGGCAGAAACTGATCAGATACTGCAGGCAGGTACTCATTGGAGGCTCTAAACTGGATAGGGGTATGTGTGCCCAAGACTTTCACATAGGCAGGAGATGGGTGGTAGCTGACTCCCTGAGGCAGATGGCACAGTGTCAGGGATTTTGTTAAAGTCATGGAAACTGGGAGGACAGAATCATAATTCTAAGGTCACCTTAGAGTAAATTATGCTGGCATTCTAGAAACATCTGCTGCTGGTATTTCTATATTATTAAAGCCGTTTACAAAAGCCCAGCATCTTTCTCTAGGAGATTCTTATTCCACATGTGTCTTCCCCTGATTCCTTTTCCACATGTGATGGCCTAAAGCTACTTCTCAAATTACCCTGAGGTAGCTGCTCCAGAGACATGTTTGCTGTGCCAAGGCTGAGCAGGAAATGGGTAACCCAGAGTAGAGGATCAGCAGCAAAAGCCATTTATGCTCAAAGGAAACAAGAGCATTTGGAATTCCGGTGTGCTTGGGTGGAGGGGAAGAGGTCGTTATGTTGACCCAGACAGTCTTTGTCCCTGTTCTTCTGGAAAGGAGCAATGGGACCATCTTGGAAAATGTGTTGGATGAGAGAATCACTTGGCGAGGGGTTACTTCCCCTGCGTAAGCTGTGTGAGTACAGACACCGGGAAGGAGGTGGGGAGAGAGGCTCCTGAGGGGCCTAGAGGGGAACAGAACTCAAGGAGGAAAGAAGAGCAAATGAGCCAAAAATAGCTTTTCAACAGACCATTCAGAAGGACTGTAACTCTTACTCTGTAAGTGGTTAGAGTTCCTCCCTTTAAGCGAGGATGGTTTTGCTATTACAAGTAATTGCCTCATGCTTGTGTTCTCAGATATTTAAAAAATCAACTGAGTCAGGTACGCACAAGGGAGGATTTCCAGTTTCTTCCCTACATCTTCCATAAGTGCCTGGCTGGCTGGTCAGGGGAGGGACCAGAGGCCTAGGTAGAATTCAGCTATTGCTCTGCAGGCTAAACTGGGGACTTCACCTAGACAGGATTTCCTCAGTTCCCTCTACTTAAGTTAACCACATTTTCAGGGATGGCCTTACACATAGATGGACAGGGTGGCTGCCTGCATGGTATGATTTGAGGGGATAAAGATCAAAGGCACCATGCCCCAAAAGTTCAACTCTACTTGCCTGGACTGAGTCTGAAATCCTCACTTTTCTTACTCCTTTTGAAGGCCCAGGTTTAAATAAAATTGCAACTTGGGAAGGGGAGCACATTCAGCTATTACAGGCTGTTTACACCTCAGCTGGATTCATCATATCACATTAGCATTAGCAGAAAGTAAGGCCTCGAGGCCATGGTTAAGAGGCAGGAGATCAGGAAAGTTTTGGAACATGAGCTGTCATCCTATAGTTGAGAGTCCTAAGCAGCGGCGGGGGGTAGCATGAAGAGCTTGTGCTAGAAGGGAGAAGGAGTGAGACAAGGGAGTATCAAAAACAAAGCCTATACTGTTCACCATCTGTTTTCTGAGGGATGAGCTTGATTCCTCCATCCAAGCTGAAAGTGGTTCTGATTTGGCAGCTAGGTTTACAGCAAGGGAGACACAATCTCCTCTCCAGACTGAGACATTTACTCAGAATTCATACTAACCTCTTCCCACGTAATACAGGGACCATGTGCTGGTGAGGAGTAAACTAGGTCTGCAGCCTGGGTGGGATTCACTTTCCCTACTCAACTTCAAGGCCTGGCATGACCCACCTCTTGCTTCCAGAGGAGGGGAATGGTGAAAACAGTCATTAGTTCTTTGTTATGGGTGGTGAGTTGGGGGATGATCTGCCTCCTTGGCCAAGCTTCCTGCCCTGGAGACAAAGAACAAGGAAGGGAAGCGCAAAGAGCTATGCCTGGAGGTGTGGACTTTCTCATAGCCTGTCTTAAACAATGAGTGGGTGCTCCCAAAGAAGGCTGGTTTTGATTTTTCAGCTGGGATCCCTTTGCACTAGAGAGGTTAGGAGCCACCTGGATGGATGAGAGCCCTAAAGATGGAGCACTGTTGCCCAGTTTAGATTCCCCACGGACACCACTGGAGCCTAATGAGGTTGCCAAGGGAGCTGGTCCAGCAGCCTTGCAGAGGAGAAGGGGCATGAAGAAAAGACTCCGTCCCAGGCTCAGCAAGAGATCCCATAGCCAAGATACGCACAGCAGGCCAGAATGTAAAAATCAATTCACAAAGACAGCAAGAATTAAGTCTAGACAGAACCCAACTGAGTGAACTTGCTGGTCTCTGTGGGCTGAAAGAACCAGAGAAGCCCCATCCACTCAGATTGCCACTAGCTTCAGCCATGGTGACATGGCATCAGCTGCAAGCCTACTGTGGCTGGCTCAAGGGTCTGGGACTTGTCCCTCGGGCTTCTAACTGCCAGGCTAAGAGCAGTACAAGCCTCTCCTATCCTTCCCTTTACCTACTGCTTGGCCGCTGGCAGGGTGCACCTGGCTAGCTCAGCTCTGTTTTCTTAAGTGCTTGCTGAGCCGGAGAGGAGAGAGGAGGGAGGATGGACTCAGGGAAGGGAGGAAGGGCCAAGATGCTGGCCTCCTGAGGTAGCATAGATTCCCCATGAATACACTGCTGACTATGATAGGTAGCAGTGCTGCCTCTTCCAATTCTAGCACTTCTGGGAGTCATTTCTCAGCTCACACTTCCCTCCTGTGACAGATACATAAATCCTTGGCTGAAGAGGCTGCCGTGCCCCTTCCTGTCTCAAATGTGATTTTCCTCAGATGAATTGCGCCACCTCCTTCAGACTCACACGGGTCAGATGATCAGACCAGGCATTGTGATACAGCCATCAGGTTATAGTGAGGAAGAAGGGAACTATCGATTTCCTGGGAACTCCTTGGATCTGTCTCCCCAAGTCAAACTAGGTACCATTACACAGGCCCCTTAGGTCTTCATGGACAAATCCACAGCATACACAACTATATGACATTTTCCAAAGACACACAGAAATGACTTCGGTATGCTTGAAAATCAACTCTCAAGTATTTCCAGGTGGCTTCTCCACTTTGTGAAATAGCAGTGGCAATACTTGGTTTCAGCTTAGCTTCTCCCTACATCCAGTTTCTTCTAGTTTCTGTATACTCCAGGGGTGCAAGCTTATTTTCATATCAGCCCAAATAATTAAGAAGGGAGATCTACTGAAAAATATTAAACTCATGGTGCAATTTTTCTTCCTTTTCTTTTCTTTTTTTTGAGACAGAGCCTCACTCTGTTGCCCAGGCTGGAGTGCAGTAGTGTGATCTTGGCTCACTGCAATCTCCACATCCCAGGTTCAAGTGATTCTCCTGTCTCAGCCTCCAGAGTAGCTGGGATTACAGAAGTGTGCCACCATGCCTAGTTATTAATTAATTTATTTATTTTGTATTTTTAGTAGAGATGGGGGTTTCATTATGTTGGCCATGCTTGTCTCAAACTCTTGACCTCATGATCTGCCCGCCTCGGCCTCTCACAGGCTGGGATTACAAGTGTGAGCCACTGCGCCTGGTTCACTATGGTGCAATTTCAAAGCTAGCTAGACATAATGTTTCTCCTACATTATCTCTTATTTTGGATTATCCATGCCACATGACCTATGTTACCCTAGCCATATGAAACTCAGTCATACTTGGATTTGGAATCCATGTGTGAAAGGATAATTTATTTTTGAAAAAAACTATCTTTATGCACTAGTTGGGCTGGTATTAAAGTGGTCCTGCACCCCAGAGTCCCCAGAAACTAGCTAGAAGGTCGGTGGGGGGCAGCCTGGAATTTTGTGATTGCTGTAGATAATCCACAAAATGGGTAATGAATATAGGAATAGTCAAAACTCTACCCAGATACAAGAATGGGGCTATGTGGGTAGGCAGCTAGCAGCAGAGGCTGCAATGAGTCGCTAGCACACAATTTAGTATCATTAAGGAACAAGCATGATCCTGGATGCTCTAAATATGAAAGAAGCTTGTAGGAACTATGAGGTCATCTTCCTTCTCTATTCCATGGTCATTGGCCACTAATGAAATCTTACACAGCTACAGTTTCCTGTAAAACAGCTAGCTCAGGGAGTTAGGGCGGGTGATTGGGTCCTCTGCAGTTCAGTTAACCCATTTATGACAGAGGTTGTGATGTTTTGTGTGTGTGTGTGAAAAATCAGACCTTGGCGATAACCTTGAGCAGTAGGACATAAATAACTCCCACAACCTTAGTGTTCCAATAATGGAACACCAGGCATAAATGGGTTAATTTTGCTCCTTTCCTAACCTGCTATCTTATAAATGTGTGTCACTGATCAGAGGATGGATTGGGGTGACTGGCTAAGGGCAAAGGTTTTCATGTCACAATTTCAGCTGTTACAGAGGACAGAATGAAATCTCTGGTGGATAACTTGGACATTATCTAAAAGATGGAGAAATGAAAGCTAGTTCAAAGTTTTTTCTTTTTAAAAAAATGGATTTAGCTAATTTGGAAAATAAGACCGACAAGGGATGGGATAACTACAATTTAAGCATATCAAATTTATTGCGCATAGGAAAGCTGGAGGACAGAATTAGAAGGAATAATGTCAGAGAGCAGAAGTTGTTAAACACTGGAATGTATGACCAAAGGACTTTTTGGTATTTCCTTTCTTGGAGGTGTTTGAAGATCAACTGTCTCTGCTTGAGGCTTTTGCTAAAGACTGTTCAAGGGACTGGCCAACATAGGAAAGACACACAAGGCTCTCGAGGTGTAACCCAGCCAGAAGGCAGGAGACCAGACCCAGAACCTTCATCGCCTTTGTGCTTCCCTCCAGGGCTCGTCTTCGTGAAATCCACAAGGTGAGCCCTGGGAGGAAGCAGGACTAATAATCATGTTTTGTATCACAGGGAATGGAAAGAAGTGGACCAAACATGTTTACACACAGCCTATCATAAACTCCTGCTAGAAGTGGGAACCCTCTTGTATAGTCTGATTTTGTACATATTTCCCACCAATCTTATCCGAATCTGTCAGGAAATCAGAGCAAGTCCATGTGAAATTGCCACAGTGACATATTTCCTGTCCTTCTACTGTGGCTTTGTGCATTCAAAGAAATATTGTAACCTGTTGATTTGCTTCCTGGAAATACCTCCCTTAATTTGGGTTGAATAAAGCCCATGAACGATGCCAAGAAGAAATCAATGGAGGCTGGTGAGGACAGACCCACCAATTCTCCAGTGCCTATTTCCCCATGTCTGCCAGGAACATGGTAGAGACAGTGCCTTCAACCAAGGGAAAGGCCTGCTGCTAATCTGGAGTGTTGAGTGTCATGGGGCAGAGCAGGACACTGGGGATATAAAAATAGCAGGTTGCTATTACACTTGGAAGCAGGCTGTCAGAGGGGGACTTCAAGCTAGGTATACATGGAAAAGACCATCTCAAACCATACTATACGGCTCCTGTTACATATCCTCTGGCCCCTCTTGCCACACATCTGCTAACACACAGTGTAATAGCATGTCCTTGACTCCAGTTACTTGTCTACCACTTTCAAGATTTTTGCCGTATCTGAGTATTGTTATTTACTTAATATTTACTGTAAATTAACTTTAAGCAGATTCCCTTTTTTAAAAATGCCTCATCCTTAGAAATAATATTTTTTGAAATCATGGAGTGTATGTGTTAGCTATATATTCCCCCAATACATGTTAAATAAATAAATAAATAGCTATAAAAATAGAAAAACAAAGTTAGTCCACGTACCACCTAAAATCATCTTGCACACCACCAGCGTATGTTTACCACACTTGGGGAAACAGTGCTCTCTGTATAGTGCACACAGATGGTCCCCACCGCCAACAAGCACGGCTTTATTTCCTTCTCCAATGTAAAGCCGGCAGGGCTTTAGACTGCTCCAAATGGCCAGGATATGGTCCTGAGCCTGCCTCCCTCCCTCCTTCCTCCCAGGGCCAGGGCACTGGCCGTTATTATTTTTCTCCTTTCAGGTGACAGCCCCAGCCAAGGCTGGGGTTTGCAATAGAACACAGGGCCCTTATTCCTGGTCAAGTGTTCCTTCCCTCGAGCTATTTCCCTTGCCGAGAATTCCACACTAGACTTCACTCAACTCGGCCAGTGCCCTCTGTGGAGTGGACTTCCTCTGCTTTAGCCTCAGGGGCTGCATTGGCTGGAGTGCCCCATGCCCACATCAGTGACCTGCCTGTCCACGCTGAGCTCACATACGCCCCTTGGAGCACGTGGTGCCCCCAGTTGGGAACTTGGGTCTTCCCAGGGAAGCCAGGGGCCACTCCCCTCCTTCTAGAGTCTGCTCCCCCGTGTTCAGGAGACAAAAGAGGCCTTCAGTGGAAACAAGAGAGGAGGGACCAAAGCATTCTGTGGGCAAGATGTGTGCTGATTTTGATGAAACAGACAGACAGTGTAACAATCAGGGCCAACAAACAAGGGAAGTATGTAGATTGCCTTTGAGCTGAAGCAGCGTGTCCACCCTCTGGGAGTGCTTTAGAAGAGATTCTTGTAGCAGCTGGGAAGTTAACATCCTTCTGCGGCTTACAACTTATTTTGTTGTTGTTGTTTAACAACAGGATAATCATCCCTAATCCCTACCCCACTCCCAGGTCTAATGTGGGAGGTCTCAGGGTCTCTGGATACAAAGTCCTTACAGGAGTGGAACTGCTCTGAGGGAGGCAGGGCTGAGGCCAGGAGCTCCACCCACCCAGCCCACAGGTCTCCCCCGAACATCCATCACCCACTGGGAGATGCCTTCTAGTTAGGAGGAGCTTAGCTTGAAAATTCTCTGGTGAGGAAATACAAGCCAGGTGATCAACAAAACCCTACAAACTTTAAAAGAAACATATAGGATCTTATTTGCAACCTTGTTTCCATATGTAGCCCATATTTGGTGAGGGCTGTGGCACAATCTACCTCTCCTCTTTTTGTCCTCCACACACTCTCCCCCTCCCCTACCCTCCCTCATATTCACCCTTGCCTCTGCTCTCATACCCCAAACTCTCTTCCCTTTGCCCCTTTCCCCTCCCCTTCCCACAGCCCCTAAGGTGCCAAGGAGGACCCTAAGGGTTCTTTGAAAACCATTGTCCTGAGGGAATTCTAAGATCCTCTCCCTTAGGAATCTATAATTGATTAACTTCCAGCCTGGGCAACATGGTGAAACTCTGTCTCTACAAAAAAAAAACAAAGAAAAGAAAAGTTAGCCAAGTGTGGTGGTGCACAGTCCCAGCTACTGGGGAGGCTGCTTGAGCCCCCCGGAGGTGGAGGTTGCAGTGATCTAAGATTGCACCACTGTGCTCCAGCCTGGACGACAAAGAAAAGACCCTGTCTCAAACAAACAAAACAACAACAAAAGATTAACTGAGTGGCCAGAAATCACCCAAGAAATTATTGTTGAAAGAATGAACAGAGCCAAGAAGAAGCAGGGCTAGCAGGGAGGGAGGACACTGTGCAGTAATGAGCACACTAGGACTGTGGGCAGGTGTCTGGACAGGTGGAGGAAGGTTCTCCGTCTACTCACTCTCACCATCACACTTTGCCCAGCGGTGTTAGATACTGGTGGTTATGTGGTTGGAGGAGCACATTGGAGATGATCTGTGATATAGGGAGCCCTAATATATCATGCCTAGCCTGGAAAGGCACTCTCTGGTTAGTGGAAGGTCACCTGCTATGGTTGAAGAGACTCTCACCATGTAATCCAGAGAGAGATGACTGATTTTGATGGAATTTTAATGCAGTGAAATGTACCAGATATCAACACCCACCAAGCACATTGGCTTTTGGTAGCTCATCTGTGCATTATTTGGGGGAGAGTAGCTGTATATAGCAGCAGTCAGATTCTCAAAGGGACCTGCACTGAGTCATGCAACAGTAGGTCTGGTGATAGTGGGGATTTACAAAGAAAGGAGGTTTTCAGAAAGAGGGCCAGACCAGTCTCTCTTTGTAGATTTGCTTTTTAAATCTGGACATCACTATCTGAAAATCCCTCACAATTCAATAGAGAATTTCTGCAAAGACACACGTAAAGAACTCAAGAAATGCATTCTGCATTCAGTGCTTGCATTTTGGGGCATATGGGATCACTGGGAGACATGTGGTTAAGGACCTTATTAACAACTGCACATTAATGACACCTCCAAACACCCAGATTTTTGTTACTAACCGGTTCCAAGCCCATCATCCTTGATTTTTATTGTTTTTCTTTTTGAGATGGAGTCTCGCTCTGTCGCACAGGCTGGAATGCAGTGGCGCAATCTCGGCTCACTGCAACCTCCGCCTCCTAGGTTCAAGTGATTCTCCTGCTTCAGCCTCCCGAGTAGCTGGGATTACAGGTACAGGCCACCACGCCTGGCTAGTTGTTGCATTTTCTTTTTTAGTAGAGACGGGTTTCACCATGCTGGCCAGGCTGGTCTCAAACTCCTGACCTCAGGTGATCCGCCCGCCTTGGCCGCCTAAAGTGCTGAAATTACAGGCGTGAGCCCCTGTGCCCAGCCCATCCTTGAGTTTTGAAAATAGACCCTAATGTTCTGTTCAGCCGGGACCCCCTCTTGGGGTCATGACTCTTACCTATGTACTACCTTCTCATTCTCTTTCTTTTGTCTTGTTTATGTGAACTCCCTCTCCCTGCACAATACCATTCTGACACTCTGGGGTTCAGTGACTTACTCATTCAAGTTTCCATGCATCACATCCTCACATATCAAGACTTTAGAAACATAGTCTTCCAGAATATCTGCGTTGAAAGAGACACTACAGACCATCCTGTCTCTCCCCTCCCCCATTTTGTAAGTAGGCAAAGCAGCCCACAGAAGGGCAGGAGTTACTTACTCAAGCTCAAGCATCAGATTGGTGGCAAAGTCTGGACTCGAACCCAAATCTTCTGGATCCAAATCTGACCCACTTTCTACCACCTCGAGCTGTAGCTCCTCCAGGAACTGTGCCTCCTCCCCAAGCTCTGGGTCCTCCCCGAGTTGGGGTTCCTCCACGAGCTGGGGCTCCTCCAGCCTTTCCACCTTCATCTCACAGCTGCCCAAGCCTTGATTACCTGGCTGGGGTTGCTTCCCTCCTTTCTTTTAGTAGAGCGCGCTCTCACGCTCTGGCTCTCTCCTCTCTTGCTTGCCTTCTCTCCCTTTCTCTGTAGCTGCCGGGTTAGGGCGGGACAACTGGAAACTCTAGGCTCAGAAGAAAAAGTGCTCAGGGAGCCTCAGGGCCAGCCTGCGCTGGCTCGGCTGTTGGGGCGGGAGGAAATTCACGGTCCTGAGTGTCTTCAGGAGCTCCCAGGCCCTGAGGGAAGACTGGAGCTCCTGGGGCAAGCGCTGCCCTCCGGATCTTCTGCCGAGACCGGGCCAGTTTCCTAAACTAACTCCCAGACTGAAAGGGAGGGCCGGATCCTCCGGGAGAGCCCAGACGGCGGCTCTGCCAGCCAGCCCCTGTGGTTGGAACTTTCAAAAAGGCCAATGTTTCAGCAACTGATTTCTTTTCCAACCCGAACAGCAGGCCTTTCTGTCCCCCTTGCATGACTGTGGCATGCAGCCCCAGCCTGAGCAGAAGCAAGATTCCAGGGCTGGGGCTTCATAACACCCAAACCATTGGTCAATTCCATTAAACAAAATCAAATTTAAAAAAAAAAATCACCATTTTTGGCATCAGGTGTACCCAAAGCTGGTCTCCTGGCATGGAGATGTTGTGTACCTACTGGGATGGGATGCTGCACAGCCGTCTAGAGACGAGAAGTCAGAAGATCATTGGATCAGAGAATCAGGAGACATGGTTTCCCTTTGCAGCTGGTCACTAATTGGTTGTTTGGTTTGGAGCAGGTACCCACCCCACGTTGGGCCTCAGTTTCCTTATCTGTAATGGGAGAGGGTCAGGCAGATGGCTGAGAAAACTCCTACCAGTTCTGAGCCTCTGCATCTCCATCTAAGGTGCATGTGGAGGTACAAGGTGTGGTCACCAACCCTGAAAAGGGAGAGGCTCAGGAGCTTGAAGAGAACGTCCTCGGGCCCACTGTCCTCTGAGATCTTCCTCAGTTGCTAGCAATGCCAGTAGGGCACCTCGTGCTTTCTGTAGGTTTTGATCTCTGGTAAAAATTTCAAAGTTCTCCACAGCTCCCCACTCTCCCCTCCCTGAAGAAAGGAAACCAGAAGTGTTCTCAGTCATTTATACCTGAGTGTGAATGAAGAAAGTTGAGAGAGCAAGCCTTGACAGGAAGAAAGCTTGCCAGGCTGGGTTTCAGGTGTCATCTGGCTCTGTGCAGAAAAGGGTATGTGAGTGACAGAGCAAGAAGAGGACTGGTGAGAGAAGGATTTCGTGAGAGAGGGAGGCAAGGCCAGTCAGATAAGGTTTTGTTCTGGTACCACATTTGACTTGGCTAATACTAATAAAGAGACACTCAGTGCTTTCTAGGAGCATCCTCTCACTTCACTTTCCCAACCACATCACCACCAATTTCTGGTGAAGGAAACTGAGGTCTAGAGAGATTGTCAGTTGCCAGTCAGTCAGTTGTTGTCTATTAGATGCAAAGCACCTGTGCTTCATGTTCGCATACTGGCTAATGTCCTCTGCTCCTTGGTGGCCTCTCTAGGGCCTTGTGAGAGCAGAGAAGCCCATCCTAGCTCCCCACAAGGACTAGAACTTCTTGCCCCTCTGAAAGAGGGACAGAGAAAAACAGAGTGGGACCCCACCTCTCTAGGATCCTGGCTCCCCAGGACTGGGCTCCTGCTCAAAGGCCCTGGGGCACACCTTGCAGCTAATACTAGAATATACCAGGAAAGCCTACCACATTTAAAGAGGAGATGGAGGACATAGAATTTTGGAGACATGGCCACTGCTGGGGGTCAATTTCAAGTGCAATTTTCACTCATTAGTTCTTTCTTCTCTTCACTGACCTCCATCCTGTACACCTGGCAAGTGATGAGCTCTTCACAGTCTTTCTGATCCTGATTTTCAGCTGATGAGCCATTATGACCCTTAGAGAGTGACTCGCCTAAATCAAGGCTGCCTGATCTTAGCAGTGAGAAAATTTCCCTGCTCCTATCTGACAGGGCTTCAGTGAGCCGGAGGAGCTTCAAAATCCACATCTTAGGGCATTAGCAATGACTGGGTTCATTTTGCCTTTCCACTACTGATTTTTGGGCAAGAACCACTCACAGCGGGGCACTTGCAGTGCCCCATGTCTTTACATGATGAATTTTCTTTTGTGGATTTTCTAATTCTGGGTGAAGTCCCCTTAGCCTGTGTTCTCCCGACTTCCTGCACTTTTCCTTCATTACCATCAATTGTAATGATGTTGTTATTTGTGTAATTACTATTTGATGTCTGTCTCCGCCACCAAATTGTAAGTTTCCTGTGGCAGGGATCCTGCATGGTTTGTTGTTTGCCACTGTACTCCTTGTATTTAATTTAATTTAATTTGTATCGCCTATGTCTAATTTTGTTTGTGTGCATGAAGAGGAAAACATTCTCCTCTGCAACAAGTACTTGGAGTGGGCAGCCTTACTCCAATGCCCCCAGCAGAGGAGTGTGCTCTAAAATTGTTAAAATGTAAAAGATAGGGGACCCCCTTGAGACTAATTTATCCAGGAGACAAGAGAGAGCTGAAGGATGCTACAAGGGGCCCTACCAGCTCCTCAGTCCATTCTCCCACACTTTTCCAGTTACAGGAGAATGTATGCTAGTTTTACTGACTTATCTCCAGTGGAAATTTCATTGACATTTTTATTACAAAAGTATTTTCATGAAAACACCTTCACCTTTCACACATACACTTTCTTTTTTCTTATAAGCACCTGCTCCTAACCCCTTTGCTTTCCCCACCTGTCTGTCCACTTCTGGCCATGGTCCTTATAAAACCAAGACTCTCACACTTTTATCCAATTCTTTATCACTACTGTCATCACCTTCCCCATATGTATAAATTACATACAACATCCTTTGGTAATTCTGTCCAGCTCTTCTGAATGCTTGTAGTCAGGAAGTTCTTTCTGTTATCTAATTTCAATTCTTTATGCTACAATGTAGGCCTGTTTCCTCTTGTTCTCTTCCCAGTGTGGATGGGAAACAGCTAGTCAACATTTCTGAGTTGTGACTTTTCTTGTATTTGCTTTAAAAAAAAAAAAAAAAAAACCTGCACATGTACTTTTCTTTCTTTCTTTCCTTTTTTTTTTTTTTTTCTGAGATGGAGTCTTGCTTTTGTTTCCCAGGCTGGAGTGCAATTGCACGATCTTGGATCACTGCAACCTCTATGTCCCCAGTTCAAGCGAATCTCCTGCCTCAGACTCCCAAGTGTCTGGGATTACAGGTGCCCACCACCACACCCAGCTAATTTTTGTAGTTTTAGTAGAGACGGGGTTTCTCCATGTTGGCCAGGCTGGTCTTGAATTCCTAACCTCATAATCCACCTGCCTTGGCCTCCCAAAGTGCTAGGATTACAGGCGTGAGCCACCGCGCCCGGCCCGTACTTTTCTTATATTTGAAGATTGACCTTTCTTCTTGCTCTCTACCACCTTCCACCCCACCCTTAAACTTCTCATAGATCAATATCTTAGTTCCTTTCGCTTTGCCCCACAGGTCCCTAGAGTCCCATGTTTGTCTCCTGTTGGCTAAATAAGTCCTGTTGGCCTTTTCCTGACACTTCACAATCAGATTCCCTTGGATCACACTGGGCTGTTAGCTATCACCTGCTTTGCCATTGTGGAGGGCATACCCCCCATTTGAGAGAGGGGCTACCTCTCTCAAATGAACACTCCTTGGGGCCCCTTGATCAATTTATTTGTCCTTCCCAGAAGAAAGTCTAGCCTCCCTCCCCTTCTTCATTCAGGCTGTTTTTCAGCCTGGATAAATATCTGATATTTGCAGCCCAGAAAATTTACACCTTGGGCCCCAGAAAAGTGCAGCCTGAAGCTCTGTGCCCCACTGCCTCTGTACAATGAGAAGCATTCATGACTCAGAAGGAAGCCCGCAAAGGGAAAAGAAAACCCAGACAACCCCCCGTTTCTTTTTCCTTTACAGTAAATAATTTACAAAAACAAATTTTCCTTCCCACAGGCTATACCCACTTTATCACTGGTCCCCAGGGCTAGCCTTTACACATTTCCATACTGTCATGGACTATTTTTAGCAAAGGATGACATTAAATACTAGTTACCCCATGAGCTTCAAACTCATCTCTTCCTCTTGTCAGAAAATTGTCAGTCCTCCCCTTTGGGACCTGCTGGCTACTCATGGCCTAGAGATATTTCCAGGGGTGTGAGAACTACCTACGTGGTATGGCTTCAGGGGTTCCTCAGAAAGTCTTCTATCTGAAAATATCACCTTTGGCCTGGGTCTGATTATTAGAATTTTAGTGCTAGAGACTCATTTCTTTAGCTCAAATGTAACTTCTCCAGGAAGGCTTTTCTGACCCTTTGTTATACTCTTTGACAGAAGTCTATTCCTTTTCTCTCTTGGCATCTAGTTTGTAACTATACTTCATTAGCGTGACTATCTGGTTAATGCCTGTCTCCCCCACTCCGTTGACCACTCTATGACAGCTTTCTTGTGTTTTCCATTATATCCCCAGTACCTGCCACCGAGTCTGGCACATGAAAGTGTGCAATAAATATTTGTTATTGACTGAAGCTATTCATGAGCTTAAATATGAATTCTCCAGAGTACTGGTGGGGAAGGATGTGGGCACAGGTGTGTGCAAGACACTAACCTGGGGAGAGGGTCCCAGAGAGTGAGGATGGAACGTTGACCATGAACAATACCTTTTTTCTCCAGTTTACCTGAGACTGCTTCCTTTTGCCACCCTGGTTCTGTCTCCCTTCCTGTCAGCTTGAGGCTTCTTACCTTTCTCAACCCTACCCTGGGGCTTTCATTTATAGGGTATCTGGGAAGCGGGTTTGACCAAGGTGCAAACAAAGTTAAAATGCCACCCTGCAGGGCCATCAGCAACTTTTTTTCCGGAGATACTTGGGTGGATTGTCTATATATTCTCGTGGTAGCACCTAGACACACCCCGGCTTCTGTTACCCACCTCGGAAGGGACCTCATGGAGACCGAAGCCAGAGATGCACAGATAGGAAGTCACAGCCCCCAGGCTCCTCTGGTGCCCACCCTCGACTGCACCCCTTGGTTCTACCCTGCTCGACTCTCCTTGTTCTGCTGGGCTTTCTCCAGGATAAAGAGGAGGTGCCTCCCTACTCCTAGGCCCCGAAGGCCTATGCCTCCCCAGGGCTAGCCCAGGTTGCCAAGGACAGGGTGCTAGGGTCCGGCTTGCCCTGTGTCAGAGAGGGGCATTGAGGGGAGGGCCAGAGTGGGCCTTTCTTTCTTGTTCCTGAATCAATGGCGACCCTGGCTTCCAGCCTGGAAGGAATCAAAAGTGTCCCCACCCCAGGCCAGCCCCTTCCTACTCAAGAGCCCTGCTGGACTAGCGAGGTTCTCCTCCCTTCTCCTAATCTGAAAGCCCTGCCGCTTTCCATCGTGCCAAAGCCAACCCATTCTTTGAGGCCCTGCTGGAAGCTGCCGCCATAAAGAGACTCTCCCTTCCTAGTTTGCTTTGGCACCATCCAAGCTCCAGACCTGCGGACCCCAGGAGCAGTAAGCTTAAGGCCTTTCCCTTAAGGAGCAGGAGGCTGGACCAGGTTTGCAGAAGCCTGCGGTCACACCAGTGCTTTGTTCTCCACTAAACTTGGGTGCAGCTGCTCCACTCCTACTTGCTATACCCTCAGCTCCTCAGGGCCCTAGTCCTAGCCTCTGACGTCTCCTGTGTCCTCTACAGTGATTAACAGGATAGGCATTCAATAAATCCCCAGTCGGTACTCAATACATAGCAGGCCCTTGGTCAATAAATAATGGATTGATTAATTGAAGTACTTGGTTGCTTTGGTACAAGGCCGAATGAGGTGCTGCCATCATTCATTTATCTGTGCACCTGGGCAGGTAGATTATGTTGCCTTAAAACTGAGCAGTTCTTATTATTTATTTCTTTGTTTTGTTTTCTTTGTTTCTTTTTCTTTTTTACTGCTATAGCCTATGAACCAAAAGGGCAGAGGGGATAGGGAGAAGAAAGGGGCTGGAAGCCTGGGAGGAAAGGCTTTTCCCACAAAGGAAAATTCTGCATCCGCATCTCAGGTCCCCTAATTTTCACTGGATTCTGTGATCTGGGGGGCTAGGGGTGCCAAGCTCTTCTGAGCCCTGAGATGGTAGTCTTGAGCTTGTTCAAGAACTTATGATTCAGCTTTGGATGCAAATCATGCCTGCTGGTAATTCCCACACCACCTTTTTGACTTTGTTTCCCTGTTTCTCCTCTCTTTCTTGGAGTGGAGAGCAGTGTCACCACCTACTCATGACCTGTGAACCATTTACCTGATGGCAACACATGTGAGACAGACTGGGGCAAAGATAAAGGAAGAGAAGAAGAGGAGCTATTGGTTTAGTCACAAACCTTGAGCTAGTGGAATATTAGATTGACGGGGATATTCTGTGCTGTAGATAGTCACATTTGTTATTAGAGAAATCTGTCATAGAATCTGGCAATATTGACTTCACTGGGGGCTCAGTTCCACTAAGCTGGTAATGTAATTTTCTGAATAGGCCAGGCAGAGAGCTAAGAATCATTGTGAATTCAGGTCAACCTGGGGATTTTGAGACTTCATGGAGCATGGACTGGAAATTGGCTCTTGAAAGGCCTTCCTTTAAACAGCTCCTCCACCTTCCGGTAAACCCCCTCCAGCTTCCGGTTAACCCTTTCACCTGGTGTCAGTCAGCCTGGAATTTCCACTCCCCACCCCCCACAACTCCCCCCACCCCAGCCCACCCAATAGTTTCTGAACCAACAAGCAGATACAAAAGGAAGAGGGACTTCTGTGACCTGTTCTGGGGCCTCTCCATGCACCACGCAGTTTCTTTAGCAGTGCATTATCAGGTGATAGTAGGTTCCTCCCTGCCACCTCCAAAATGCCTCAAGCCAAACTAAGTCCACTCCAGCTTGCCTGTCTGCTTACATTTACTGCTGAGTGTGGGGCCGGGTTAGGCTTTGCGGCCTGGCATTTATCTCTGAGCAGAGTGCTTGCCTGACACTGGAGAGAGTAGGCTTTTCCTTGGGAAGTATGATGAGCTTGACTTGGACCCCCAGCAGGCTTCCAAATGCCTGCCCCCAGGGAAGCCTACCACTGAGCAAGCAGAAGTGTGATGCCTCAGTAACCTGGCTCTGTTACATAAGACATGCTAGTTATGAGTCAGGGCCCTCAGGCTGGCCTAGGCCCAGCCTAGTCTGGGAGTGAGGCTAAACGGCAGCACTGAAGGAGGGGTGTCTTGGGAGTGGGGTAAGCCAGGAAGGAGCTGCTGGAGTTGCTTCCTTTCCTCTCACTTCTCACCCCCTTCTTCCTTAGGGATAGCTCTAGCCAATCAACAGCCTAGATAGCATGGAGTGGGAATCCTGGCCAGACCCCTAAGCTGTGAACAGCTGCTCTCCATCTCCCCTGAAGAGAAGATTAGAGGAAGTGGGTTGAATACTCAAGGCTATTCTGTGAGTAAAGTCTTCCTTCGAGGAAGGATGGGGAAGGTCCCTGTGGTGCACTGTCCATAGGCAGGTGCCCAATTTCTGGCTGGACCTATTTGAGGAAAGTGGCTTCCAGGAGAGGAAGGCCAATGGTGAGCCTGGGTCATCAGTGATCCAACCTGCTTCCAGCTCTTGTTTTCCCTTGGGCTAGTGTCTGTACAATGGGAAGCTTCCCATCCAGTTTTCTGTGCCGGCTGGGATCTTACTGCCTCTTACACAGTTTCCAGAAGGGCCACAGCTACTTTGGGGCAGGAATTTTCAGCTAGAAGGTACAAGTGAACTTACCTTGCCTACTGATAAAATTCCCTCCTGCCTGGAATAGCATCGAGAAAAGCTTGTTTTCTGCTCTCACAGATCGCATCTTAGCCCCACTCCAACTCTAGTTAAGCTGGATTTCAGCATGGTAGACAGTGGCCTCCAAAAGATATTTTTTCCCTGACCTGACTCTTCATCAAACCTAGGTTGCCCTGAAACTGGGATCTAGCCTTCTGGCCTTCATGAGGCTCCTTCTAGCCCAGGGGATTCTATGGAGGGCCTTCTCTGCCAAAGCTGTGGTGCTACAGCAATGCCCTAACCCTTGTTCCATTATTGCAGACTTTGGGACAACACAGTATGTTCTGAGCCATTATTGCTCTCTTTATTTAAAAGGAAATTTCATCTTTCTGACCCCTGTGGTCATGGAATGCTCTCCCTTGAGTTCACTGAGCACACAAAATACCCCATCAAATGAACCCATGTTTTAGTATCAACTTAGCACATTGGTTTTTCCAGGGCTCAAGAGGCTATTGCATGACACCAACCAATTGGTTATGTAAACCCAGCCAGCCATGGCAGATTATGACTTTACAGTTATCCTTAGGGATGGCTTACATAAGAAGAAGAGAAAGTTCAGGTAGGAGCAGAATCACGATGAGCCAACAGCGCAACACCACCACCAGGTGCAGACATGGCCAACCTCATTCCTCCCAACCAACCCACCAGTTGGGGGCAAGAATTTTGCAGGGTTCCATCACCCAGGATACCTAGAGGTCTTGGCAGTCTTGGCTAGATACATCCATCTCCATTTTACCCAGACTCCCTGGTCTTCAGGACCTGATCTGGAAAGGAGCCAACCCTCTACCTGGAATGGAGAGCTTGTTAGTTTATCTGCAAGTGCAAATATAAGCAGGAGTGTTAACCTTCTCTTCAGGCAGGGAAGAAAACTAAGGTCACCCTGGAAAGCATTATTTACTGAGGTGTGGACTCAGTAAATAATAGTCCACTTCTGGCAAAAACTGAGGAGTAGATGAAATTCAAGCTCTGTGCTTCTCACCTTTCTTTAAGAGCATGAACTTTCCAAACAGATCTTTTGAACTCTCATGTTGTCCAGGCCCCATGCTGTAACAGCCCAAGCTAGGCCTTCCATGGACTCCAGCTCCATCTCTCTACCTCTCTCCTCCAAACTTGGCTTTGCCACATTCCAGTCCCTCAGGACCCTATTCCCAGTGAGCTGTCACCATGACCGGAGGTCTGATAAACAAATCCATACAAAGTAGTTAATGGCAAGTAATGGTGTCACATGTTACTCTTTTAAAAGGTACGCTAGACCTTGGCCATTCATGAGAGATACACACTAAAACTTTTGCCAGTCTCCAACTCATGGATGCAATCTCTAAAGCATGTCATTTCTCCCATAAAACGTCTATTTCCAGGTAGCACCATCACTTTGCTAAACTTTGTAGCTTTCTTTTCATTGTAATCAGTAGCACCAGCAGCTGGCTTAGAGAGGGAGCATTCTCCTCAAGGAATGCCCTAAGACATTTGCTCATTTTATGACAGGTTCCTACGTATGTGTGGACTACAAGAAGCAGACCACAAAACTGTGTTGAAAAGTAGGTGCTGGGCAATGCCACTTCTAGGTACATACCCCAAAGAATTAAAAGCAGGGACTTGAACAGATACTTGTACACCAGTGTTCATAGCAGCATTCTTCATAATAGCCAAAAGAGGGAAGCAACCTAAGTGTCCACTGACAGATGAATGGATAAGCCAAAGAGGTATATCCATACAATGGAATTTTATTCAGCCATAAAAAGAATGAAGTACTGATACATGCTACAACATGGATGAAGTTTAAAACATACTGAGTAAAAGAAGCCAGGCATAAAATATTGTATGATTCCATTTATCTGAAATATCTAAATAGGCAAATCCATAGAGACGGAAAGTAGAATGGAGGTTACCAGAGGGTAGTGGGAGGGGGAAATGGGGAAATGGGGAGTTATTGTTTAATGGGTACAGAGTTTTTGTTTGGGATGATGACAGCATTTTGGGAATGACAATGGTTGCAGAACATTGTTAATGTACCTAATGCCACTGAATCATACACTTAGAAATGGTTAAAATGGCAAATTTTATATCTATTTTACCACTATATATGTACTACGTACAATATATACATATAATACATCTCTCTCTTTCTCTTTCACACACACACACACACACACACACACACACACACACACAAAGTAGATGTGGGGTAGGGCACCAGGCTCACTCATTGGTGAAAGGACTGGTCCCCACATACTAGCCTCCTAACACATGCGATTCACATCTGTGCCTCAGCAAAAAGACAGTTTCTTACAAGTCTGAGTTCTCATGAAGTATCCAAACCATGAATGTTAAGTTTGCAAATGCATTTGTGCTTTTAATGGAGAATGTCCCTTAATCCAAGAATGCCTATTCTTTGTCAGACCACTAGGCACTCAGGAAATAGTTATTTTAAATTACTTTGGGCTATGAAAGGACTTTTGAAGCTTGATACCAAAAGCAAAAATCACAAAGGCAAAGAATGACAGGCTTAACCACATAGAAACCCAAAACCGCTCTACAGCAAGTAACTCCATCCTCAAAATCAAATGGTAAATTAGTTGACAATGGGTTGCAATCTCTAATACAGGGTTTCTCACAGTGTGGTCTACATACCAGCGGTGCTCTGGGAGAGGAATTTTAGATGGTACATGGACAGAGAAATGAATCTTAAATAGTATGAACTTAGGCACTTTACTGCAGCAGGCAGCCACTCAAATCATGCCGTGTGAGTGGCCACCACCTCAGAAGCCAGGTCCAGGAATATACATTATGAAATTACTTGTTCTGAGACTCACTTAGAGAAGCACAAATAATTTTTTGCACAATTTTTTTCTTGAAAACCTGATCTCCGAATCTTTATCCTTCCCCTTTGTTACTATATTAATAGGAGTATTAAATGAATTAGCACACATAAAGCAATTAGAAATGTTTGCTATTTTTATCATTTTCTGAGCATTTATGTGTGGGAACCAGTTGGGGCCAGGTCAGAAGCTTAAAGGTAGAATCCTAGGGTTTTTAGAGCCAGAAGGGAAATCGGATTCAGAGTATTTCAGATCACAGTAGCCAGGTATGCTCTGGGATCAAAGGTAGAATAGAGCTGATTAAGAGGTTTTGGGTAAAATCTTAGAAAAAAGTTTGAGGTTACAGCAACAACAATCACAACAAATACTGCCAAAACTCTTGTTCCAGGTTGTTATACCTTACAGGTCAGAAAAATTAAAGAAGGCTCTTCAAATGTCAACTTGGGAAGATTTTTCATATGCTACGTTTAAATTGGAAACTTCTGCTGTTTGCCCAGAATATTCTATCTCCCTCCTAAGTTTTCCAGTATTAGAAACATATTCAAATGACAAGGGGGATTCCCCTAACAATAGGGTGACCAACCATCCCAGTTTCCCTAGGACTGTTCCAGTTTGAGCATAGGCAGTCTGTAACCCAGGACTGGGATGGTTGGTTTCCCTACCTAATAAGGACATTTTGACCATTTGGAAATGTTCTGAGCTCACATTTATACCTCTGCTTCATAGACAATTCTGAAGTGTTCCAAGAATTTCTTTAGCATTAGTTTAGTTACTGAGTGTTCTTAACAATTCTTTCTTCATAGACAATTCATGCTCTGCTCTTCATTGTGAGGCATTGGGCAAGATACTTAATTTTTTCCAAGCCTCAGTTTCCTTCTTTATAAAATGAAAATGGGTGATAATAGTACCCATTTGGTCCAGCGCAGTGGCTCACGCCTGTAATCCCAACACTTTGGGAGGCCGAGGCTGGTGGATCATTTGAGATCAGGAGTTCAAGACCAACCTGACTAATATGTTGAAACCCCATCTCTACTAAAAATACAAAAGTTAGCCGAGTGTGGTGGCATGTGCCTGTAGTCCCAGCTACTGAGGAGGCTGAGACAGGAGAATTGCTTGAACCCAGGAGGTGGAGATTGCAGTGAGCTGAGATCGTGCCACTGCACTCCAGCCTGGGCAAGAGAGTAAGACTCCGTCTCAAAATAAATAAATAAATAAATAAACAAACAAACCCATTCCATAGAGTTGATGTAAATATTAAATAAGATTATGCAGATACATTGTGAATGTTCAAGAAGTGTTAGTTATTAATCTATTATGGTTATTAGTTACATAATACAAGATTGAAGGGATGGTGTTTAAAATACACTTCTTCCCCAACCCAATGGTGTACAGGTACCATTTACATACCAATAGGCTGCATGCCCATTCTCACTGATTCATATGTATATACACAATACTATCAGGACTTCCATCAGGCTAGGAGAGTTACTGCGTGTGGTTAAAAGGAAGGAAAACAACTTTTAAACATTAATAAGAATTTTCTAGCACAGTATAAAGTTGTGAAATCTTTACAAGGGACCACATCAATATTTAAGTAGTCATCCAACTAAAGAAACCTTTATTGAATATCGACTGTATAACTAAAAGCCAAGGGAAAACCAAGCAAGTAAAATACAGGCCTGCCCTCAAATTGCTTATACTCTTGTGTTCCAAGGAAACCAAGAACGAAGCTGGGAGCCAAGGACAGGTCAAAGCAGACAAACCAGATGTAAATCAAGAATGTGCCCTGCCCCCTTCTTCCTAAGAATATAGGAGGCCTCTCGGCAGAGGAATGGACTGCAGGAGGAGGGGTGGGGAGACTAGCTTCTCCAGCAAGAGAGGCCTTGAAAGTTGACAGAGGAAAAAAGCACCCAACAGGAACCTGAAATGTCAAATCATTAAATTGAATAGAAGTAAAAACGATGACTGAAGTATGATGCTAGAAACCCAGGAAATTTAATGAAATAACAAGGGAAATGTCCACTTAGGAGAAGGCTGTCCACCCCACTTATTGGAGAAGCCCCATGACTAGCAATAATGGTCTTCTAGTTTGCTAATGGAGCATGTCATACTGGGCAAAACCTAAACCAAATTCAGAATCCCCAGTCTCTAAGGTCCCAGTTGTCAAGGAAAACAAGAGGGGATCAGTGGCTCACGCCTGTGATCCCCGCACTTTGGGAGGCTGAGGTGGGCGGATCGCTTGAGCCCAGGAGTTCGAGACAAGCCTGTGCAACATGGCAAGATCCCGTCTCTGTAAAAAAAAAAAAAAAAAAAAAAAAAAAAGGGGGCAGAGCAAGATGGCCGAATAGGAACAGCTCCAGTCTCCAATTCCCGGCGCGAGCCACACAGAAGACCGGTGATTTCTGCACTTTCAACTGAGGTACTGGGGTTATCTCACTGAGGAGTGCCAGACAATCGGTGCTGGTCAGCTGCTGCAGCCTGATCAGCGAGAGCTGAAACAGGGCGAGGCATCGCCTCACCTGGGAAGCGCAAGGGGGAAGGGAATCCCTTTTCCTAGCCAGGCGAACTGAGACACACAACACCTGGAAAATCGGGTAATTCCCACCCCAATACTGCGCTTTAAGGAAATGGGCACACCAGGAGACTATACCCACACCTGGCCGGGAGGGTCCCACGGCCACGGAGCCTCCCTCATTGCTAGCACAGCGGTCTGCGATCTAACCACAAGGCAGCAGCGAGGCTGGGGGAGGGCGCCCGCCATTGCTGAGGCTTAAGTAGGTAAACAAAGCCGCTGGGAAGTTCGAACTGGGTGGAGCTCACAGCAGCTCAAGGAAACCTGCCTGTCTCTGTAGACTCCACCTCTTGGGACAGGGCACAGCTAAAAAACAACAGGGGAAGCAGCAGAGGCCTGTGCAGACCCCAACGACTCTGCCTGACAGCTCTGAACAGAGCAGTGGATCTCCCAACAGGGAGGCTGAGATCTGAGAAGGGACAGACTGCCTGCTCAAGTGGGTCCCTGACCCCTGAGTAGCCTAACTGGGAGACACCCACCACTAGGGGCAGTCTGACACCCCACACCTCACAGGGTGGAGTACACCCCTGAGAGGAAGCTTCCAAAGTAAGAATCAGACAGGTACACTTACTGTTCAGCAATATTCTATCTTCTGCAACCTCTGCTGCTGATACCCAGGCAAACAGGGTCTGGAGTGGACCTCAAGCAATTTCCAACAGACCTACAGCTGAGGGTCCTGACTATTAGAAGGAAAACTATCAAACAGGAAGAACACCTATACCAAAACCCCATCAGTACGTCACCATCATCAAAGACCAGAAGCAGATAAAACCACAAAGATGGGGAAGAAGCAGGGCAGAAAAGCTGGAAATTCAAAAAATAAGAGTGCATCTCCCCCTGCAAAGGAGCGCAGCTCATCGCCAGCAATGGATCAAAGCTGGTCAGAGAATGACTTTGACGAGATGAGAGAAGAAGGCTTCAGTCCATCAAACTTCTCAGAGCTAACGGAGGAATTACGTACCCAGCGCAAAGAAACTAAAAATCTTGAAAAAAGAGTGGAAGAATTGATAGCTAGATTCATGCAGAGAAGGTCATAAATGAAATGACGGAGATGAAAACCATGACACGAGAAATACGTGAGAAATCCACAAGCTTCAGTAACCGACTTGATCAACTGGAAGAAAGTATCAGCGATTGAGGATCAAATAAATGAAATGAAGCAAGAAGAGAAACCAAAAGAAAAAAGAAGAAAAAGAAATGAACAAAGCCTGCAAGAAGTATGGGATTATGTAAAAAGACCAAATCTACGTTTGATTGGGGTGCCTGAAAGTGAGGAGGAAAATGGAACCAAGTTGGAAAACACTCTTCAGGATATCATCCAGGAGAACTTCCCCAACCTAGTAGGGCAGGCCAACATTCAAATTCAGGAAATACAGAGAACACCACAAAGATACTCCTCGAGAAGAGCAACTCCAAGACACATAATTGCCAGATTCACCAAAGTTGAAATGAAGGAAAAAATCTTAAGGGCAGCCAGAGAGAAAGGTCGGGTTACCCACAAAGGGAAGCCCATCAGACTAACAGCAGACCTCTCGGCAGAAACTCTACAAGCCAGAAGAGAGTGGGGGCCAATATTCAACATTCTTAAAGAAAATAATCTTAAACCCAGAATTTCATATCCAGCCAAACTAAGTTTCATCAGTGAAGGAGAAATAAAATCCTTTACAGATAAGCAAATGCTTA
>NC_045445.1:46338928-46349120 GCF_002776525.5 Piliocolobus tephrosceles | reverse complement strand
AGATACCATCTCACACCAGTTAGAATGGCAATCATTAAAAAGTCAGGAAACAACAGGTGCTGGAGAGGATGTGGAGAAATAGGAACACTTTTACACTGTTGGTGGGATTGTAAACTAGTTCAACCATTATGGAAAACAGTATGGCGATTCCTCAAGGATCTAGATCTAGATGTACCATATGACCCAGCCATCCTACTACTGGGTATATACCCAAAGGATTATAAATCATGCTGCTATAAAGACACATGCACACGTATGTTTATTGCGGCACTATTCACAATAGCAAAGACTTGGAATCAACCCAAATGTCAATCTGTGACAGACTGGATTAAGAAAATGTGGCACATATACACCATGGAATATTATGCAGCCATAAAAAGGATGAGTTTGCGTCCTTTGTAGGGACATGGATGCAGCTGGAAACCATCATTCTTAGCAAACTATCACAAGAACAGAAAACCAAACACCGCATGTTCTCACTCATAGGTGGGAACTCAACAATGACATCACTTGTACTCGGGAAGGGGAACATCACACATCGGGGCCTATCATGGGGGGGAAGGGGGGAGGGATTGCATTGGGAGTTATACCTGATATAAATGACGAATTGATGGGTGCTGACGAGTTGATGGGTGCAGCACACCAACATGGCACAAGTATACATATGTAACAAACCTGCACGTTATGCACATGTACCCTAGAACTTAAAGTCTAATAATAAAATAAAATAAAATAAATAAATAAATAAAAGAAAATTACTACCATAAAAAAAAAATACAAAAATTAGCTGGGCATGGTGGTATGTGCCTGTAGTCCCAGCTACCTGGGAGGCTGAAGTGGGAGGATCGATGGAGCCCAGGAGTTTGAGGCTGCAGTGAACTGTGATTACGCAACTGCACTCCAGCCTGGGTGACAGAGTGAGACCCTATCTCAGGAAAAAAAAGAAAAAGAAAAGGCAAGAGATTGCTTTGTCCTCTTAGAACTGTAAGACTGTTACCACAGGACCCTGTTACTCCCCAGCCTTAGCAAAGCCTGAGAGCTTACTGGTTAGCTCCTCAGTGGTTTTGAACGCTGAGTGAGTTGCTCTGATCGAAGGAGGCAGGGTGCTCACATACATTTTTCCTACAATTTGTGCTTCTCCCTCAATCAATACCTATAACGCCACCCCTCTACATCTCCACCCTGTAGCATTTCCAGGCTTTGCCAAAAACCAAGGGTCACTAAACTCGTATTAGTGGAGTAGATGACAAAGGAGGTATTCCCTTTCCAGAAACCCAAACAACCAGGATGCTCCCGACGTGTGGCACAAGTAAACACTTTGATCTCAGGTTTTTAGCCTCACACCTCCCTCACCCAAGTTTGATCCTCCTAGGCCCAGAACCAGAGGAAGCATCCCCTCTCACACTTCCCTAAAGCCTGGAGTGGCAGTTTCTCTCCCAGTTGAACAAATGCAAATACTACAAGCGCTCTTTCCAGGTTTTTCTACTATCCCTCCCCTGCTGCCACTCTCCAACAGACACAGGCGGGATCCTTAGGAGCCTGTTAGGGCTTTCGATCTGCAGGATTTCAGCATCTGTGGGCTGAATACACTTGTAGTAATCTTTCACCAGAAATGAAGATTCCCTCAAAACCTTTCTGTCTGCAGCCTGCTTTATTTTATTTTATTATTTAAAAAAAAAATCAGTCTGGTTTATTTTAGACAATGAGATAATTTGATGCCTAAAGTGAAATAATAGATGAGAAAGGGCTTCAATGGTGTCGAAAATTCCCGAGGAATACGACTTGTTATAATAACACTAACGAGGTTAGCAGCCCTGCTTGTCTTGCCCAGAACCACTGGGGCTGGGCTGAGGGGGAGGCGACGGTGGATTTGTCTTGGGGCAAGGGAGGCAAACCTGCTCTTAGCATTAAGTGAGGATAGCGCCTGCCTTTCTCGATTGCTTTAAAAATTTCCTATTTGAGCCTGTTTGCATTCCAAATATTTTGTAGGTGCTCAGAATTTCTTATCACTTTGGGCGCATCACCTGCCTACAACCTAGAATCTCAGAGCTAAAAGGAACCTTAGAGAGACTAGAGCGGTCAGGCGACTTGCTCAGGCTCATACAAAGAGGTGAAGTCATAACTTGTACTACAACCCAGGTCTCTCATAGTAGCGATGTCTTTCTTTTACATAACCTGTGTTGTTGAGCAAGAATAAATCCTCCCTTATACACTCACACACACGTGCTGGTGCCCTATCCTGATGGCGCTAAGGACACTAAATCCATGGCTGGGTTTCCTGATGTTGTCTGCCCTGCCTCTAAATTGCCTCAGTTGTTCCCAGAGACTAGTTCTTGCCAGAGTGTCTCAAACTGAAGGACAGCAGCCGCCTTGGGTCTTCCCATTGTGTTTTTCCCTCCCTTGTCCTCCCTTTGCCTTCCCAGCAGGATTTCTAGAAAGCATGACCGGTACTCCAACACACACTTGCAATGACATGGATTCGTCCGCCCTCCTGCCACACATAGTTCTTGAGGCACTCAAGGTGTCCTAGGGTGCTCTCTGGGGTTGCACTTAGCTTACATTTGAAATTGAAGGCTGTGATCCACGGAGGAGGCGAATCCCTCCCATCCAGAGGCTCAAGAAATTCTCACAAGTCTCTGATTTTTAAAAATTTTCCCCTCCCCCTCTCCCACCACCAACAGTTTAATTTGTCTTGACATTTTGCTTGCCCTCACTGTCAGTCAGGGCCACTCAGTAATTTTAAAGCCCTTGCAGTTTCAATCTGCGTTTGCACATTTAGAGATGGGCTTTGGAGAAGGGTAGAACTTGGAACTCAAGAAGACCCCATGGCAGAATCTCCAAAGGGGCTATGGAAATGTATGCATTTGAGGAGGGGGTACTTCAGCTACCTCCAAACCATCTGGTGTCTGCCCACCTTCTAGGCCCCAGCGTCCCCATCAGAAAGCCTTTACAGGCACCTTTCAGAATAGGGCTTGCACCTGCCAGGCCTCCCCTCAGCTCCGCGGTACTCCAGGCAACCTCAAGGTGCAGTCACTGCAGCCTGTGAGTCAGACCTCCCCAGTACCCCTCGTGAACTTCCTAGTTGCCCCTTTTGTCAGAGGTGAGGGTGCAGCAGAGGCTGGTGCGAGCAAGGACTGAGTTCCCGCTGTGTGCCGAGCCACCCACCTGTGGAAGAAGAGCAGGATGGAGAGCATCGTCTGGTCGATGTTGCGGTTGCAGATGCCCTCGTTGATCAGGTAGCAGGGGTCGCGCAGCACCGGCTCTAGCGAATCCTGCCGCATTATGCTGTTGAGCTTGTCGGTATTGAGGTTCTCAAAGACCAGCTTTTCCTGCAGCTGCCGAAAGTTGCTCACTGTAGGGCTGCCCGGGTTGTTGTTCTCCCCGCTGTTGCCTCGCTGGAGTCCGCTCCGGTGGGCCAGGTCCAGGCAGCAGTTGCAGCAGTCGAGGCCGACAGGTGAGCGGCAGTCGAGCTTGGACTGGGCCATTTTCTCAGGCTCGGAGGTCGCCTGGCCTGCGAGGTCAGGGGCGGCTGGCAGGTGCGCGCCCGCCGGGCTGGCCTGAGGGGACTCCAGGGTGCCTGGAAAAGACAAGCTGTGAGGAAAAGAGTTGGAAATTAGCGCCTAAAGCCAGCCACCCTCGGCTCGGCCCCCTTCTGGCTGTACTGCTCCGGGTGCGAATAGAAACAGCTGGACAAACAGCTCTGAGCGGATCCTTCGGGCTCACTTCCTCCTCTTCCTCCTTCTCCTCCCCCTCTTCTTGAGGCCAGGGCCGCCCCCCTGAGGTGCCACACGCGGCCCCAGCGCAGTCCCAAGTTTCCCAAGTGTGAGCGGGGATTGGGGCGGACCTGTGGAGGCAGGAAGGGCGGGCAGCAGGGCAGAGGGGGAGCCGGGGCGCGCCCTTTCTCCCTCCCTCCTTTGCTCCCTCCCTCCTCGGTTTGCAGGCTCTCCGGTTCTCGGGCTCCGCTGGGCTGTGACGGCTGAGCGGTGGCAGGAGCCGAGAGCGAGTGAGCTAGTGAGCGATCTGCACACCCGAGAGTCAGCACTGGGATATGACAGCATGTAAATTACCCTAGAGGGGCCGGCGGAGGACGCTCCTCCGCCGCTTCTCCGGCGGGCTGGCTGGGGCCCCGAGCGGGCTGGATCCTGCCTCTCCACCCCTCGCCCCGCCCCGCCGCACCCTCGTGCCCTGGCACCCACGCTGCCGCTCGCACCCTCGCCCGCGCTCCTGGGAGCCGGCCCGGCTCTCACTCTCTCGGCGAGCCGGACGCTTCGGTTCAGGCTCTTTCAGCGCTCATGGCGCATCCTCCGCCAGAAATACGCACGCAGCCCACCAGGGCTGCCGTGCCCCCCTAGTGGCCTGGTCTCGCGGGGCTCGAGCTCAGTGTGAGGGCAAATGTCTCTAGTCTCACCTCGAATGGGTCCCCCTACAGACGAGACGACGCCCTCGAGAGCCCCAAGTGTTGTAGCCTTAAATCGCCGCCCTCCAACAGTGTTCCCCCCCGCTTTTTTGAGGGGGGCGGCGTGTAAGGAGAGCGGTTGCCTCTGTAGAGAGACAGTGCCAGGCACACATCAGGAGTACCCAATAAATGCCGTAAACAAAACTCACAGAAGCACGCTCAAACTCTCCTCAGTTTCTGTCTCTTTCTGCTTACTTAACGATATCGTCACCTCCTTTCCCCGGCTCTCTGTGTCCTCTCTTCCCTGAACCCCTCAGAGGCAGTCCCTTTCCTGGCTTCCCTCTGCCCCTTCGCCGTCTCTCCTCAATCCTCCCGTTCCTTCTCTCTGCTCTTCTGCTCCCGCTCATTTCACTATTTCCCTTATTTTTTCTCTTTTCTTTTTTTTCTTTAACCATTTCCTCTACTTTCTCCCCCATTTCCATTCTTTTACCTTTCTTTCCTTGTTTCTTTTCTCCTTTTCTCTATTTCCCCATTTCCCCTTTCTCCCCTTTCCTCTTTTTCTCTGCCCCCCCCGCCATTTCCCTTATTTTATTTTCCCCTCATTTCTTACTTCAGCACCCCTCTTTTTCCTCACTTCACTTCTCCTATTTCTCCAAATTTGTTCTCCTTCTCGTTTTCTGAACCTCACCTGCCACCTTAGTTGATCTCCGTCTGTCGTTACCCTTTCAATAGATGTAGCGATTGCATGTTCACAGGCCTGAGGGGCGTACCCCAGCTCTGTAAGATGCAGGGATGTTCGGGCTGGGCAAGTGGGTTTCCAGGGTGTTTCAGGACTCAGAGACTTGGAATACTTTAAATGTATAGGATTAAATAATTATTAGTGCCTGAAAAAATTAAACTTTTCATGATGTTCAGTTTTCACATAAAACTGACTTACATTTCAGTCAGTACTCCCCACCCCCCATCGGCTCCTTCATTCACAAGTCCGGCCTTTGAAATAGAGCAGTATATATTGCCATCTAGTGCCCAAGACATTGAATGTTCTCTGCCTGCGTCACAGAAGCTCGGAGAGGCACCAGAGGCGCCTCCTGGTGGAACCCACAGTGCGTTGGTTCTAAGAACAGCAGGGAAGAAGCGTAGGAGGCGGAGCTCCTACAATGAGCTCCGTGGCCAAGCTAATAGGCAGGAACACGCTCCTACACTAAGAGAGCTCCAGCTAATAGGCAGGAACACTAATCAGGGCCAGAGCCGCCCTTTTTTCTAGTGGAGCTTCACTTGGCCTGAGTCCCTCCAAATCTATGGAGATTGGACTTCCATAGATTTGAAACTTCCTCCAGGTACCACAAACATCAGCCCTGTGATTAAGAGCAAAGAGCGGCCAACTACTGTAACTCTTATTCCCAAGGCCCCGTGGGTCCTATATGTGCCCTGCAATTTGGGGAAAATGGAGGTGGGGTTGTGGTCTCTATGCTGTAGCAGCCAGAAAGTCAGAAAAAGGCTGTACCTCTCGCTTTTGACAGGATCCCAAGGTCAGAGGCGAAAGAGGTGCTGGGGGTCACTGACCATACCTGCAAAACTGAGAGTATGGTCCTTTTGTTCTAACAGACTGCTGAGGAGTCTCTATTTCTCCTCTCAAAAGCAAACCCTTTAGATGTATTAATTTCCCTTTTTCTTCTTCACTTTTTTTTTTTTATGTTCTTGGGTAAAAGCCAGAGGAGGTAGTAGAATATGAAATTTCATCTGCATTGTGTATACTTATAGTCTACTAAATTGTTTTTTAATTACAGTGTTTATGTTTTTCCTCTTGTTTATAATTATTTCATGTTAAACGTTATAACAAAATATATTAGATCCATAAATGTTTATTTAAGTTGTGTTTCGTGAACTGCGGGACTTTTATTTCTATATTTGCTTGAGTCCTCTTATCTTTGTGCATAACCTTGGGATAAGGCCCTGGTAGAAGTATTTCCTTCTTGGCATTTGGCACCATTAAACTCAAGAGTCTGTCCCCTTGACATTTCCCTTGTTGTAGTCCTTGCTCTCAAGCAGTATTGTTAATAATTCAGTACAGCTTTCCATACTGTATCCAGGTTGATCAAGAGTAAATATAATTGAGATATAAAAAAACTAGATAGTTCAGAGATAGAGTTCAGGAGCCGGTATGTATTTGCATACAAGTCCAACTTGTACTGATATATTGCATACCTCCTCGGGGGAAGGCTGACTGGGCAGGGCCACCTTGGCTCCTTTCTGTGAAGCCTTGCTTTGCTGACATATATTGTGCTGGATGGAGAGACTCCAAGCAGCAAAACGTTCTTGCATAAACTCAGAAAGCAGGAGGTGGGGGACCACTTCCAGATAGAGCTGGTAGCTTTCTGGGTGGAGCAGAAAGAGGGTATAAGGGGCATCTCTTTCTCAGATGAACTCATTCAACAGTCACTGTGCGCTTGTCCTGTGCCGGGTATAGTGTAAGCGGGGATTCACAGGTAAACAAAACAGTCCAAGCTCCCAAAAACTTCATGGTCTGGCTGGAGAAAGAGATGTAGACAGACAAAAACAGTACAAATACTAAGTGGTGATGGAGGCCTGGTGTGTGTGAGGGGAATGGGGGGGTGGCATGTCTTGTGAGGGTGTGGAGGAAGGGTTAGCTCTGGCAGAAGAGAAGGGCAATCTAGGTAGAGAGACTAATGAAGAGAGGCTTGGGGCTGAGAACAGTGTGTATGCTGATATCTGGGTGTGGATTACAAAACAGTTCAGTGTTACTGGAGAATAAAATGTAAGACATGGAAGCTGGTATAGTTATAGAAGTGCTTGTTATTAATGTAATAAATAAGAAGATATAGAAGCAACTCTCATAACCATGGCAACTTGAAAGTAATGATAATTGTAAACATATTTAAAGATACCTGTAGTAACAGTAATGTGACATAAAATTGTGATTTCTATTGGGGACAAAGTCACAGGTACTGCTAACACTATCGTGATCTGTTCTCTGCATTTGTAGTTGAAGGAAATCTAAATTTCAGTTAGAGACTGGTGAAAACAAAGATGTAATATTTTCCCATCTGAGTTAATTTATCCCCTGAATATTTATTTATTTATTTTTTTAGAAGGAGTCTTGCTTTTGTTGCCGAGGCCAGGCAATGGTGTGATTTTGACTCACTGCAACCTCCGCCTCCCAGGTTCAAGCAATTCTCCTGCCTCAGCCTCCCAAGTAGCTTGGATTACAGGCATACGCCACCACCACACCGGGCTAATTTTGTATTTTTAGTAGAGATGGGGTTTCGCCACATTGGCCAGGCTGGTTTTGAACCCCTGACCTAGATGGTCCAACAGCCTCGGCCTCCTAAAGTGCTGGGATTACAGGTGTGAGCCACGGTGCCCAGCCTATCCCCTGAATTTTTTTTTTTTTTTTTTTTTTTTTGAGACCAAGTCTCGCTCTGTCGCCCAGGCTGGAGTGCAGTGTCGTGATCTCGGCTTACTGCAAGCTCCGCCTCCCAGGTTCATGCCATTCTCCTGCCTCAGCCTCCCAAGGAGCTGTGACTACTGGTGCCTGCCACCATGACTGGCTAATTTTTTTGTATTTTTAGTAGAGACGGGGTTTCACCGTGTTAGCCAGGATGGTCTCGATCTCCTGACCTCGTGATCCACCCGTCTCGGCCTCCCAAAGTGCTGGGATTACAGGTGTGAGCCAACACGCCCAGCCCCCCCTGAATTTTTAAGGGTCCGTGTTCTAAGGCCTGGTGCAGTGGCCCATGCCTGTAATCCCAGCACTTTGAGAGGCCGGGGTGGGCAGATCCCTTGAGGCCAGGATTTCAAGACCAGCCTGGGCCACACAGCAAAACACTATATCTACAAAAAGTATGAAAATTCCCTGGGCATGCTGGCATGCATCTGTAGTCCCAGCTACGCAGGGAGGATCACCCGAGCCCGGGTAGGTCGAGGCTGCAGTGAGCCGTTATTGCTCCACTGCACTCCAGCCTGGGAGAAGAGTTCTAGACCAACCTCCTTATAATATTAATAACAATATTAGATGAATGAGCCTTTACTATATGCCAAGCCCTGTGCTAAAAGCTTTATAGCCATTTTCTACTGATTCATCATCACAGGCCTGTGAGGCAACATTGTTTTCATGGCTCTCAGAGACATGGAATTGTTTTCTAAGGTTACACAGCTGGCAAGGGACAGAGATGGGACTTGACCCTGAGTCAGTGTCACTTAAGCCCCACCCAAACTTCAGGCCTTGGATCTGCACCAGGATGGCTACATTAGAATTAGAATCACCTGGGAAGTTCACTTTTTTTTTTTTTTTTTTTTTTTTAAAGACAGAATCTTGCTTGGTCACCAAGGTTGGAGTGCAATGGCACAATCTTGGCTCACTGCAACCTCTGCCTCCTGAGTTCGAGCGATTCTTGTGCTTCAGCGTCCCGAGTAGCTGGGATTACAGGCACACGCCACCACGTAGGACTCATTTTTGTATTTTTAGCAGAGACGGGGTTGCTCCATGTTGCCCAGGCTGGTCTTGAACTCCTGAGCTTAAGATCCACCCGCCTTGGCTTCCCGAAGTTCTGGGATTACAGGAGCCACCAAGCCCCACCTTATTATTATTATAATTACCGAAACAGTGTCTTCCTCTGTCGCCCAGAGCTGGAGTGCAGTGGTGCAATCTCAGCTCACTGCAGTCTCTACCTCCTGGGCTCCAGGGGTCCTCCCACCTCAGCCTTCTGAGTAGCTGGGACTACAAGCGTGTGCTACCACGCCCAGCTAATTTTTTGTAGAGACAGGGTCTCGCCATTTTGCCCAGGCTGGTCTCAAACTCCTGGCTCAAGTAATCTGCCTGCCTTGGGCTTCCCATAGTGCTGGGATTACAGGCATGAGCCACAAAGGCCAGCTTTTTTTTTTTTTTTTTTTTTTTTGACAGGGTTTGGCTCTGCAGCCCAGTCTGGGGTGCAGTGGCATGATCTCGGCTCACTGCAGCCTCGGCCTCCCTGCCTCAAGGGGTCCTCCCTCCTCAGCCTTCTGAGTAGCTGGGACTACAAGTGTACGATCTCTCCTCACTGCTACCTCCGCCTCCCGGGTTCAAGGGATCCTCTCATCTCAGTGTCCCGAGTAGCTGGGACTACAGGTGAGTACCACCACGCCTGGCTAATTTATTTTTTATTTTTTATTTTTGTAGAGATGGGGCTTTGCCATGTTGCTCAGGCAGGTTTTGAACTCCCGAGCTCAAGCAATCTGCCTGCCTCCGCCTCCAAGGTGCTGGGATTACAGGCGTGAGCCCCTACGCCCAGCCTGGGATCCATCTATCGTTCTATCTCTCCGTCTCTCTGTCTCTCTCTCTCTCTCTCTCTATATATATATATAAATACACACACACACATATACACACATGTATATACATACATATATACACACATATATACATATATACATATATGTATTTTTTTTCTTTGAAGCGGAGTCTCGCTCTGTCTAATTTTGGTATTTTTAGTAGAGACGGGGTTCTACCATGTTGGCCAGGCTGGTCTCAAACTCCCGACCTGAGGTGAATTGCCCACCTCGGCTTCCCAAAGTGCTGCGATTACAGGTGTCAGCCACTGCGCCCAGCAAGGATCTGTATTTTTAAAAGGTCCCCAGATGATTCTTAAAGGTAGCCAGGTTTGGGAGCTTTAATGTTCTCAACCACAGATTTTTTGTTTTTATTTTACATTTTAATCGAAATTGTATATATTTAAGGTGTACATCATGACTGGATATAGATATAGATATAGATATAGATATAGATATAGATATAGATAT